>NC_056444.1:5158315-5215815 GCF_018296145.1 Oncorhynchus tshawytscha
AGATGAACTGGGAATATTCCTCAGAACAAGGAGGAGATGTATTCTGACTGTGCTTCTGCTGCAATTTGTTTTCACCACTAAACTTGGGAGATAATTTTGTATTACTTAAAAAAAATACATCATAGTGATTTGAGTCCAGGTGTGATTCTAGATCTGTGGTTAGGGGCAACTTCAGCCTCGACCTGAAAGGTGAGGTTGAGGAAGAGCTGCACTGCTTATGAAGGAAGGGAAACAAGGACAGGAAGGAACATGGCACCAATAGGATCCTGGTCAAAAGTAGTGCACTATGTAGGGAATAGGGTGCCATAGGGCACTGGTCTAAAGTAGTGCACTATATAGGGAATAGGGTTCCATATGGCTCTGGTCTAAAGTAAAGTAGTGCACTATGTAGGGAATAGGGAGCCATATGTCTCTGGTCTAAAGTAGTGCACTATGTACAGTTGAAGTTGGAAGTTTACCTACACTTAGGTTGGAGTCATTAAAACTAATTTTTCAACCACTCCACAAATGTCTTGTTAACAAACTATAGTTTTGGCACGTCGGTTAGGACATCTACATCTAGTCATTTTTCCAACAATTGTTTACAGACAGATTATTTCACTTATAATTCACTGTATCACAATTCCAGTGGGTCAGAGGTTTACATACACTAAGTTGACTGTGCCTTAAACAGCTTGGAAAATTCCAGAAAATGATGTCATGGCTATAGAAATTTCTGATAGGCTAATTGACATAATTTGAGTTAATTGGCAGTGTACCTGTGGATGTATTTCAAGGTTTACCTTCAAACTCAGTGCCTCTTTGCTTGACATCATGGGAAAATCTAAATGAATCAGCCAAGACCTAAGAAAATAAATTGTAGACCTCCACAATTCTAGTTTATCCTGGGGAGCAATTTCCAAACTCCTGAAGGTACCACATTCATTTGTACAAACAATAGCAGTATAAACACCATGGGACCACGCATCTATCATACCACTCAGGAAGGAGACGCGTTCTGTCTTCTAGAGATGAACATACTTTGGAAAGAAATGTGCAAATCAATCCCAGAACAACAGCAAAGGACCTTGTGAAGATGCTGGAGGAAACAGTCACAAAAGCATCTATATCCACATTAAAACAAGTCCTATATTGACATAACCTGAAAGGCAGCTGAGCAAGGAAGAAGCCACTGCTTCAAAACCGCCATAAAAAAAGCCAGACTACGGTTTGCAACTGCACATGGGGACAAAGATCGTACTTTTGGGAGAAATGTCCTCTGGTCTGATCAAACAAAAATATAACTGTTTGGCCATAATGACCATCGTTATGTTTGGAGGAAAAAGGGGGAAGCTTGCAAGCCAAAGAATACCATCCCAACCGTGAAGCACGGGGGTGGCAGCATCATGTTGTGGGGGTGCTTTGCTACAGGAGGGACTGGTGCACTTCACAAAAAAATGGCATCATGAGGGAGGAGAATTATGTGGATATATTGAAGCAACATCTCAAGACATCAGTCAGGAAGTAAACCTTGGTCACAAATGGTTCTTACAAATGGACAATGACCTCAAGCATACTTCCAATGTTGTGGAAAAATGGCTTAAGGACAACAAAGTCAAGGTATTGGAGTGGCCATCACAAAGCCCTGACCTCAATCCTATAGAAAATTTGTGGGCAACAACTCACAAAGTGTGTGCACGCAAGGAGGCCTACAAACCTGACTCAGTTATACCAGCTATGTCAGGAGGAATGAGCCAAAATTCACCCAACTTATTATGGGAAGCTTGTGGAAGGGTACCCGAAACGTTTGACACAAGTTAAACAATTTAAAGGCAATGCTACCAAATACTAATTGAGTGCATATAAACTTCTGACCCACTGGGAATGTGATGAAAAAAAGAAAAGCTGAAATAAATCATTCTCTCTACTATTATTCTGTCATTTCACATTCTTAAAATTAAGTGGTGAACTGGTGACTAAGGTGTACGTAAACTTCCGACTTCAACTGTAGGTAATAGGGTGCCATAGGATCCTGGTCAAAAGTAGTGCACTATGTAGGGAATAGGGTGACACTTGAGACACAGTCAATACTGCTTCCCCATCCCCTGAGAAAGTGGAGGGTCCCCTCCCCCCTAACCTCCACCCTCTGCCACGCCCCCTGTCATGCCAGCGCTCCAGATGTCATGGGAAACGCTGACAGCTGAGGCCGCGTGTGAAAGGACAATCTGCAGAAACTCTATCCCTCTGTGAAACGCACACAGGATTAGTCAGTTTTTGATAAGATCTTCGGACATTTCTATTACCAAAAGATGTGTGTTTGAGACTCGTCACAGTGGATTGTGATGTATTCTTGCCATCTAGCTAGCCTGACGATTGTTTGGAGAGGATGACAGAATTGTTTCTGTCAATGAAGTAGTCTGCGGTAAAATGAAATGACTGTTTACAAGACAGTGAGATAGCTGATTTATATTGGGTATGTCGCCTGGTCAAAAGTACTGCACTATATAGGGAACATGGTGCCTTTTGGGACACAAAAACGGTACAGTAGGTTTTCGCTTTGCCCCTGTCCCGCTAGATAAATCAACCTCTAACATAACCTTATCATTATATTACAGTGTAGTAGGTTACAGTGTGCTCGTAGCTCAGGGCACGTTTTGGTTTGTTCGCCCTAGCACTACACAGCTCATTCAAATAATCAACTAATCCCACAAGCTTTGATCATTTGAAACAGCTGTTTGGGCAAAAAAATCTAAAAAAGTGGACCCTTTGATTAAAATAAAATCATTTCCAGATCATTTCCCAGTATTTGTGTTTATCGATGACTAACAAGTAGCGAAGAAACAACCATTGACATTGTACAGTAATGCTAGACGAGAGGTCACTCTGGTTTGGAGAGAGAGAGCGAGAGAGAAAGAGAGAGGGGGGGGAGTTCCTGAAAACACAGTTGCCCTGCTAATTCCAGGACACTTAAATTAGCCGGGTGAGAGAAGGGGCAGGTTTCAGTTTTACTGAGACTTGACTTGCTGTAGAGAATGTAAGAGACTACACACTTAGCTCTGAACTACCCTTTAGATACATTTTAAGTTTACTGGTAAACTAAATATTCCTAAACTAAGAATATCACACTGAAATCTGAGTATGAGATGGATCAACTATAGGGACTTTCTAAATATTTTTTTTAAATTGTAATTTTGGTTGAAGAAGCAGCCTTCACACCTGGAGCAGAAGAAGTGGACCGTCTATTTCCCAAACCACCAACACACAGACATAGCATCAAAATAAGAGAGTCTATTGTTGAGGTAGTTCAATCATCTCACCTGTAACTCTCCAGTGACTGCTCTGTCCTGCTACAGGGTACAGGTGAAACAGACAGACATGTCCACCGGCTCAGTAAGCGACGGAGAGGACATTGAGACATGTCACAAACGGACAGACGCTCCGTTCGAAAGCAGTAAAACCAAGCGGAACGTTGCACAGAACCACTACGCCTCCACCGAGTACTCAGATGACGAGTTCGGTAATGACAAAGTCGAGACCAAGCGAACACGCATCACTGCTGCTGGAGGAAAACAAGTTGTGAAAGGACGGCAGATACAAAGGAACGCTGCAAACGCCAGAGAGAGGGCGAGGATGAGGGTGCTGAGCAAAGCCTTTTCCAGACTGAAAACCAGCCTGCCGTGGGTACCGGCCGATACCAAACTGTCCAAACTGGACACGCTGCGTCTAGCGTCTAGCTATATATCACACCTCCGACAGCTACTGCAAGACAACCACTACGAGAGCAGCTTTGTACACCCTGTCAACCTGGTAGGAAGCATTATTTTATTCAAACTAGACCCTGTAAACTTGACCCTGTAAACTTGACCCTGTAAACTTGACCCTGTAAACTAGACCCTGTAAACTTGACCCTGTAAACTTGACCCTGTAAACTAGACCCTGTAAACTTGACCCTGTAAACTTGACCCTGTAAACTTGACCCTGTAAACTTGACCATGTAAACTTGACCCTGTAAACTTGACCCTGTAAACTTGACCCTGTAAACTTGACCCTGTAAACTTGACCCTGTAAACTTGACCCTGTAAACTTGACCCTGTAAACTAGACCATGTAAACTTGACCCTGTAAACTTGACCCTGTAAACTTGACCCTGTAAACTTGACCCTGTAAACTTGACCCTGTAAACTTGACCATGTAAACTAGACCATGTAAACTTGACCCTGTAAACTTGACCATGTAAACTTGACCCTGTAAACTTGACCCTGTAAACTTGACCCTGTAAACTTGACCCTGTAAACTTGACCCTGTAAACTTGACCCTGTAAACTTGACCCTGTAAACTTGACCATGTAAACTAGACCATGTAAACTTGACCCTGTAAACTTGACCCTGTAAACTTGACCCTGTAAACTTGACCCTGTAAACTAGACCCTGTAAACTTGACCCTGTAAACTTGACCCTGTAAACTTGACCCTGTAAACTTGACCCTGTAAACTTGACCCTGTAAACTTGACCCTGTAAACTTGACCCTGTAAACTTGACCCTGTAAACTTGACCCTGTAAACTTGACCCTGTAAACTAGACCCTGTAAACTTGACCCTGTAAACTTGACCATGTAAACTTGACCCTGTAAACTTGACCCTGTAAACTTGACCCTGTAAACTTGACCCTGTAAACTTGACCCTGTAAACTAGACCCTGTAAACTTGACCCTGTAAACTAGACCCTGTAAACTTGACCCTGTAAACTTGACCCTGTAAACTTGACCCTGTAAACTTGACCCTGTAAACTAGACCCTGTAAACTTGACCCTGTAAACTTGACCCTGTAAACTAGACCCTGTAAACTTGACCCTGTAAACTTGACCCTGTAAACTAGACCCTGTAAACTTGACCCTGTAAACTTGACCCTGTAAACTAGACCCTGTAAACTTGACCCTGTAAACTTGACCCTGTAAACTTGACCCTGTAAACTTGACCCTGTAAACTTGACCCTGTAAACTAGACCATGTAAACTTGACCCTGTAAACTTGACCCTGTAAACTAGACCATGTAAACTTGACCCTGTAAACTTGACCCTGTAAACTTGACCCTGTAAACTTGACCCTGTAAACTTGACCCTGTAAACTTGACCCTGTAAACTTGACCCTGTAAACTTGACCCTGTAAACTTGACCCTGTAAACTTGACCCTGTAAACTTGACCCTGTAAACTTGACCCTGTAAACTTGACCCTGTAAACTTGACCCTGTAAACTTGACCCTGTAAACTTGACCCTGTAAACTTGACCCTGTAAACTTGACCCTGTAAACTTGACCCTGTAAACTTGACCCTGTAAACTTGACCCTGTAAACTTGACCATGTAAACTTGACCCTGTAAACTTGACCATGTAAACTTGACCCTGTAAACTTGACCATGTAAACTTGACCCTGTAAACTTGACCCTGTAAACTTGACCCTGTAAACTAGACCCTGTAAACTTGACCCTGTAAACTTGACCCTGTAAACTAGACCCTGTAAACTTGACCCTGTAAACTTGACCCTGTAAACTTTGTGTATGAAAGACACACATTTACAGTTTTACATTCACCATTTTGGTAATTTAGCAGACGCTCTTATCCAGACTAATTCTATTGGATGTAGTAATGGGGTTACCATGGTAACATGTCAGAGTGGTCATACCTCGCTGTCTGGTGGTAATGGGGTTACCATGGTAACATGTCAGAGTGGTCATACCTCGCTGTCTGGTGGTAATGGGGTTACCATGGTAACATGCCAGTGTGGTCATACCTCGCTGTCTGGTGGTAATGGGGTTACCATGGTAACATGCCAGTGTGGTCATACCTTCCTGTCTGATGGTAATGGGGTTACCATGGTAACATGTTCAATGTAAGGTGTTGCATCCATTGCCTTTTGATATCGCTGTATAATTCGGTGTGGTGAGAGTCAGACCATTTATGAGTCTACGGTGTAAATGAATACAGGGCCTTCAGAAGGTATTCACAGCCCTTGACTTTTTCCACATTTCGTTGTGTTTAAGACTGCATTTTAAATGAATTAGAATGAGATTTTGTGTCGCTTGCCCACACACACACACAACACCCCATAATGTAAATGTGGAATTATATTTTCAGAAATGTTTATAATTTAATTAAAAATGAAAAGCTTAAAATGTCAATAAGTATTCAACCTCTTTGTTATGGTAAGGAGCCTAAATAAGTTCAGCAGTAAACATTTGCTTAACAAGTCACATAATAAGTTGCATGGACTCAATCTGAGTGCAATAATAGTGTTGATATTCCTTTTGAATGATCTCATCTCTGTATTCGATTATCTGTAAGGTCCCTCAATTGAGTTGTGAATTTTCAAGCACAGATTCAACCACAAAGACCAGGGAGGTTTTTCAATGCTTTGCAAAGAAGGGCACCGATTGGTAGATAGTTACAAAAAATGTCAAATAAACATCCGCTGAAAATTCCTTTGAGTGAAGTTATTAAATAGGCTTTGAATGGAGTATCAACCCAGTCACTATAAAGATACAGGCGTCCTTCGTAACTCAGTTGCCGGAGAGGAAGGAAACCGCTCAGGGATTTTCACCATGAGGCCAATGGTGACTTTAACACAGTTACAGAGTTTACCGGCTGTGACAGGAGAAAACTGAGGATGTAGTTACTCCACAATACTAACCTAAAGGACAGAGTTTACCGGCTGTGACAGGAGAAAACTGAGGATGTAGTTACTCCACAATACTAACCTAAAGGACAGAGTTTACCGGCTGTGACAGGAGAAAACTGAGGATGTAGTTACTCCACAATACTAACCTAAAGGACAGAGTTTACCGGCTGTGACAGGAGAACACTGAGGATGTAGTTACTCCACAATACTAACCTAAAGGACAGAGTGAAAAGAAGGAAACTTGTAGAGAATAAAAACATTTCAATGCATCCATCCTGTTTTACAATAAGGCACTAAAGTAATACTGGAAAATAAAGTAATAGAAGTGAACTTCATGTCCTAAACAGTAAGTGTATTGGGGCAAATCAAACACAACACATCACTGAATACCACTCATCAAATCTCCAAGCATGGTGGTGGCTGCATCATGTTATGTGTATGCGTCCTTTTTTTGCTATACATCTTCATATGTCTTGTATTTTCATTAAATCTATCTCTCTATCTGTCCACAGACTTGGCCATTTGTGGTTGGTAGATCAGAGGACAACAAGGACATTTCTGCAGCCAGACAGTGTGGAGCTACATCATAGGACAAGAGAGACCTCTCTCTGCTAGGACTGTCTTCTTCTACCATGACTGCTGGCACCCTATTCCCTTCATAGTGCACTAAATTACTGCACTATATAAGGAATAGGGTGGATGCCATTTGGGACTAATTCCAAGTATTATTTTTTGTTTGTCCTATGTCTAATACTATTAGAATATTTCGTTATTCCATATCGGTGATTTCTTTATGGACTTTTATGGATCATTTTATTGTCGTAAACTTGCCAGGTGGAATTGCATGTTTCTTTTATATCCTCCAATCAGTGATGAGAACAGGACCGAGGAAAAACAAAAAACTTCAACAGCATTGATGTTATAGACTGGCACACTACACTGAGTTTACAAAACATTAAGAACACCTTCCTAATATTGAGTTTTTTGCCCTCAGGACAGACTCAATTCGTCGGGGGGCATGGACTCTATAAGGTATCGAAAGCTTTCCACAGGGATGCTGGCTCCATGTGTTTCCCACAGTTGTGTCAACTTGGCTGGATGTCTTATTGGGTGGTGGATCAGTCTTGATACATGAGCGTGAAAAACCCAGCATTTCCTGACACACTGAAACCCGGTGCACCTACTACCATATCACATTCAAAGAACTATTAAATATTTAGTCTTGCCCATTTGGCACACATACGAAATCCATGTCTCAATTGTCTCAAGGCTTAAAAATCCTTGTTTAACCCATCTCCTCCCCTTCATCTACACTGATTGAAGTGGATTTAACACGTGACATCAATAAGGGATCATAACTTTTAGCTGGATTCACCTGGTCAGTCTGTGTCCATGGAAAGAGCAGGTGTTCCTAATGTTTTGTCCACTCAGTGTATATCATCTATTACTTATAATACAGGGAGGAAATGTTTCCTCCTTTAGCTTGTGGGAAGTTTTACTTCTTTTTTTAACTTTACATTTTACATTTGGGGAAGAAGGAAGTCTCTAATTAATTTATGGGGCAGGTGATTAGAAGGTGTTGTTCATTTTGAGTCTGTCCTCTCTTGCTAACCATGTAATGGCCAGGCTACAATCACTAATTCGGTAGGTTGGTTAAGGTTGTGCTTTGTTTGTTTGGTATTCACCTAAAGTCTCGTTCAAGTGTTCGTTAGCGTTCCATCTTTCTCTGACCTTCGACCTCACTCCGCCAACAGTTGATAGTTGATGTTTGTGTTCTTATCCTTCACCAAACAGCTGTCAAAATGTTGCCCTTGGAGCCAGATCACTTGTGTTCATTTCAATCTTGTGTTTTTTTTTTTTTTTTTTTTTTTTTTTTTTTTTTTGGGGGGGCAGTTTTGTTAAGTGGTCACCAGTCTCCGGGCTGAGATTGTTGTCCATAAATGCTCTGTGTTTGTATGACCGTTTGTTTGATAGGTTGCCTTACCTTTCTTTTCAGTGGGCAGCAGAAGAGGACATATTGCTAGTTCTGCCCTGGTTACTGGAATTTCGGTGTACCTGAAGGATGTTTTTGCTAAATTCAAGGGTCAGTTTTTCTGTGGGTGATTTGTGCTATGATGATTGACTTTAACAGTGGGTCCCATATTTCACTGACATTCAGGAGGATTGGTTGGATTTTGCAGCCAAATATTTGGAGCCAGATTTTAAATTTGTCTACTGTTTTCTTTATTGAGTAGTATTTTCTGTTGAGACAACATCTATCACTGATAGACTATGTTGTAACTCCTGTTGAGACAACATCTATCACTGATAGACTATGTTGTAACTCCTGTTGAGACAACATCTATCACTGATAGACTATGTTGTAACTCCTGTTGAGACAACATCTATCACTGATAGACTATGTTGTAACTCCTGTTGAGACAACATCTATCACTGATAGCCTATGTTGTAACTCCTGTTGAGACAACATCTATCACTGATAGACTATGTTGTAACTCCTGTTGAGACAACATCTATCACTGATAGACTATGTTGTTACTCCTGTTCTGTTGAGACAACATCTATCACTGATAGACTATGTTGTAACTCCTGTTGAGACAACATCTATCACTGATAGACTGTGTTGTAACTCCTGTTGAGACAACATCTATCACTGATAGACTGTGTTGTAACTCCTGTTGAGACAACATCTATCACTGATAGACTATGTTGTAACTCCTGTTGAGACAACATCTATCACTGATAGACTATGTTGTTACTCCTGTTCTGTTCGAGCTGTAGATTGCTCAAACTGTGTTGCAAATGTATCAATATAGATATTAAACCATGTGTCAGATTGGTGACCCCAGTGTGAAAAAAAACGGTGTGTTTTTTTAAAACAATTTCATTTCAACATTTATTTTCATAATCTTTATTTAACTTAAGAACACATTCTTATTTTCAATTTCGGCCTAGGAACAGTGGGTTAACTGGTCTAGGAACAGTGGGTTAACTGGTCTAGGAACAGTGGGTTAACTGGTCTAGGAACAGTGGGTTAACTGGTCTAGGAACAGTGGGTTAACTGGTCTAGGAACAGTGGGTTAACTGGTCTAGGAACAGTGGGTTAACTGGTCTAGGAACAGTGGGTTAACTGGTCTAGGAACAGTGGGTTAACTGGTCTAGGAACAGTGGGTTAACTGGTCTAGGAACAGTGGGTTAACTGGTCTAGGAACAGTGGGTTAACTGGTCTAGGAACAGTGGGTTAACTGGTCTAGGAACAGTGGGTTAACTGGTCTAGGAACAGTGGGTTAAGTACCTTGTTTAGGGGCAGAATGACAGAGGGATTTGATCTTGCAACCTTTTGGTTACTAGTCCAACAGTCTAAACCACTAGACTACCTGCCGCCCCAACTTAATAATTTAATAGGTTCTTTCTCAAATTCCACTTTGGGTGAGTTTGACGAAGAGTCCTTTATGCCAGTGTCGATGTTATTTGTTTCGGTAAGAAGCCAATTTGACATGCACTTAAAACACTGTTTTCGTTAAGGAAAGTCTGTATTCTAGTATATACTATTATGCTGCAGAAACCTTCCCTAGAAGGTTTCTCCAGGCACTGCAATAATTATTAGGGTCATAATAGTATCCACTTTTGAATATGGGTCTTTATTCCATATTTCTGGAACGTATTCTACATTCAACACCTCTCTCTCCTCTCCAGAGCTATTCACATTGAACTCTATTCCTACTCTAGTTTTTATTTAACCAGGCAAGTCAGTTAACAACAAATTCTTATTTACATTGATGGCCTATCGGGTAACAGTGGGTTAACTGCCTTGTTCAGGGCCGAACGACAGATTTTTACCTTGTCACCTCGGGGATTCGATCCAGCAACATTTCAGTTATTGGCCCGACGCTCTAACCACTTGGCTACCTGCCGCCACAAAATGCACTATTTGTGAGCATGTTCATCATCTTGTATTACATCTGCCGATAAGCGTCTGGAATGGCCAGCTTCTTCAAAGCGGCTGAGGGGACACTGTTGAAGCAAGATAAGGAGGACATTTCCTTAATGAGAAAGCCTTGTTAGGAGGAGGAAACAGCTGTTTTTTAATGGTTGTTATGCATTGTCTGTTCTGTTCGTGACCTAAAACCCGTAGTCTGTGTTTTGTTACTTCAAACCAGGCTGTAAACAGCACTGTACACTAATGCCTTACACTGGATGCAGTGCTGTGTTTTGTTTTCCATTCATGTGGAGAAAAGAGAATAAGGAACCGGCCTATGTCATACATGTCACGTCTGCTCCCGCTCTCCCTCCCTGGCTCTCGAGGGCGCTAGGCTGCCCTGCACGGCGCACTCCTGCCACCATCATTACGCACACCCGCTCCCCTCGTCACGCGCATCAGCGATTCATTGCACTCACCTGGACTCAAATCACCTGTGTTTATTTCCTTCCCTATATCTGTCTGTTCCCCAGTTCTGTTCCCCGGCTTCAGCATTCATTCCCCTTTGTCGTTGTGTTACCCTTGTTCTGACGAGGTTCCTGTCCTGTTCCAAAGTGAATGTTCACTCTCCTGCTTCTCTACTCCAGCGTCGGTTCTTACAAGACATGTTACATATTGTTGATGTCCAACGCCATGCAGACAGCCAAAACATATTGCAATACCCAATATCCAAGTGTTCAATAGTGATAACCATCAGCTAGATATGCAAGGGAGTGTGGTTGGCACTTTCCCAGTGTCAGTTCGCCTGTGCGAAAGAGTTCAAGTCTTCCAATCTGAGTTATATTTGTTTCACATAATAAAGTACTTTTTATGAGGACACAGTACATCTGTGCATTCAACCGTTCTGTAATCAATTACATCCTCCCAGAGGCTTTTAGAAGAGACCCAGTTCCACAGGCTGTGAAAGAGGGCACTGTCTCAAAGAGTTATCTCTCAGAGACTTATCTCTCAAAGAGGTATCTCTCAAAGAGTTATCTCTCAAAGATGTATCTCTCAAAGAGTTATCTCTCAAAGTTAAATCTCTCAGAGTTAAATCTCAAAGAGTTATCTCTCAAATAGTTTTCTCTGAGTTATCTCTCAAAGAGTTATCTCTCAGAGTTATATCTCAGAGTTATCTCTCAAAGAGTTATCTCTCAAAGAGTTATCTCTCAGAGTTATATCTCAGCGTTATCTCTCAGAGTTATCCCTCAAAGAGTTATATCTCAAAGAGAATCTCTCATAGAGTTATCTCTCAGAGTTATCTCTCAGAGTTATCTCTCAGAGAGTTATATCTCAGAGAGTTATATCTCAGAGTTATCTCTCATAGAGTTATCTCTCATAGAGTTATCTCTCAGAGTTATCTCAGAGGTATCTCTCAAAGAGTTATCTCTCAAAGCGTTATCCACATTTCCTGCATTCCAAATGGCACTCTGTTCCCTCTAGCCTGTACTGCACTGCTTTCAACCAGAGACAATATGTCTCTAGTCAAAAGAAGTGGACTTTAAAGGCCAAAGATGTGGTAAGCAGGCACATACCCATTATGGTTCAAATGGTTATTGTACCTTATAGGACCAGCTAGACACATAAACATATCTATCTTGAAGTGGGCCCGAGATTTTATTAGAATAAGTGATGATGATGTGGTGATGTCCATGATGATGATGTGGTGATGATGTGGTGATGTCTATGATGGTGATGTGGTGATGATGTGGTGATGTTTATAATGATGATGTGGTGATGGTGATGTCTATGATGGTGATGTGGTGATGATGTGGTGATGATGTGGTGATGTCTATGATGGTGATGTGGTGATGTCTATGATGGTGATGTGGTGATGTCTATGATGGTGATGTGGTGATGATGATGTGGTGATGATGATGTGGTGATGTGGTGATGGTGATGTGGTGATGATGATGTGGTGATGTGGTGATGATGATGTGGTGATGTGGTGATGATGATGATGTGATGATGATGTGGTGATGATGATGTGGTGATGTGGTGATGGTGATGTGGTGATGATGATGTGGTGATGATGATGTGGTGATGTGGTGATGGTGATGTGGTGATGATGATGTGGTGATGTGGTGATGATGATGTGGTGATGTGGTGATGATGATGATGATGTGATGATGATGTGGTGATGTGGTGATGATGATGTGGTAATGTGGTGATGATGATGATGTGATGGTCTCATCCCTCCTGAGTTGGTCTCATCCCTCCTGAGTTGGTCTCATCTCTCCTGAGTAGGTCTCAGCCCTCCTGAGTAGGTCTCATCCCCCCTGAGTTGGTCTCAGCCCTCCTGAGTAGGTCTCATCCCTCCTGAGTTGGTCTCAGCCCTCCTGAGTAGGTCTCATCCCCCCTGAGTTGGTCTCAGCCCTCCTGAGTAGGTCTCATCCCCCCTGAGTTGGTCTCAGCCCTCCTGAGTAGGTCTCAGCCCTCTTGAGTAGTTCTCATCCCCCCCAGATGTCCCTACTACTTGCTCCAGATGGTATGTTAGTTAGGCTATCCCACAGTCTGTCCCAGTCCAGACATAACACACCACTTCAACAAATCCTTTGAACCTTAGTCAGTGTTCCATGCCTGAATTAAACTCACGCTATGTTAAAACACGGCACCCAAACATGACGGGGATCTCTTGATCTACCAGCAGTTTCTGTTGGTAAAATCCCCAAATTATACATATTGGAATCTCTGTTGGGACACACACACGCACACACACACACACACACACACACACACACACACACACACACACACACACACACACACACACACACACACACACACACACACACACACACACACACACACACACACACACACACACACATACACACACACACACACACACACACACACATACACACACACATGCACACACACGCACACACACATACACACACACGCACACACACATACACACACACACACACACACACACATACACACACACACACACACTGATAATTAGAACTTCTGCAGACAGAGGAGAGGAAAAGAGAAGAGAGAAAGACTGTCAGGCTCCTGGAGGGTTGCAGCTGTTGGTGAGTTTCCCAGGGCTGTGAACCGGTCCCATGGGACATATGAGGTACTCTACTGGGCTTGGCCAGCTAATGGGTCAGCCTCTCACATTCACACACTGGTTCTTCCTCACGGCAACCATCTACAGAGATATGTACAATAACAAGGGAAGCTAGATGTAACTATGGGACATTAAGAATGAATTAGGGTGGGAAATGTGGTTGCTATCTAATAAATATGTTTATAGGCATCACCAAGCATCCACCGGTCCTCATTTACATCGAGGCATCACCACCAAGCATCCACCGGTCCTCATTTACAATCCAGGCATCACCACCAAGCATCCACCGTTCCTCATTTACAATCCAGGCATCACCACCAAGTATCCACCGGTCCTCATTTACATCGAGGCATCACCACCAAGCATCCACAGGTCCTCATTTACATGAAGGCTTCACCACCAAGCATCCACAGGTCCTCATTTACATGAAGGCATCACCACCAAGCATCCACAGGCCCTCATTTACATGAAGGCATCACCACCAAGCATCCACAGGTCCTCATTTACATCGAGGCATCACCACCAAGCATCCACCGGTCCTCATTTACATCGAGGCATCACCACCAAGCATCCACAGGTCCTCATTTGCATGAAGGCATCACCACCAAGCATCCACAGGTCCTCATTTGTATTTTCACCATGCTGACAGGATGGGTACAACCTCCTATTCATGAACTCTCAGCACCATGCTGACAGGATGGGTACAACCTCATATTCATGATCTGTCAGCACCATGCTGACAGGATGGGTACAACCTCATATTCATGAACTCTCAGCACCATGCTGACAGGATGGGTACAAACTCCTATTCATGATCTGTCAGCACCATGCTGACAGGATGGGTACAACCTCATATTCTTGATCTGTCAGCACCATGCTGACAGGATGGGTACAACCTCATATTCATGATCTGTCAGCACCATGCTGACAGGATGGGTACAACCTCATATTCATGAACTCTCAGCACCATGCTGACAGGATGGGTACAACCTCCTATTCATGATCTGTCAGCACCATTATGACAGGATGGGTACAACCTCATATTCATGATCTGTCAGCACCATGCTGACAAATGGGAAATTTACTTTTTGGTCCACCAGCCACAGTGATATTATTATATATATAGATTAAACAAATCTACCAGCCACTCAGATATTATTTTTTGCCAAAATATGTTTGTTTTTGTTGCCATAAGTGAGAGATCGAAATTTACGCAGTAGTTACTCTGATTCTCTGGGTCATGCTTTTAAAATGTCAGTCGGGGGGGTCACGTAATTTGTAATTGATTAAATATATTGCTCAGGGTTTGAGAAATTAGTTTTTTTATTATAGTGTAGCACACTCATGAGCTCTATCCATCTCTCTCGAGGTGTTTGAGAGACAGACTGGTCCAAGGACCTCCAGAGCCTTCTGACCCACTACCTGCAGTCTCTGGCGGGTAGGTAGCCTGGCGGGTAGGAGCATTGGGCCAGTAACCGAAAGGTAGCTGGATTGAGTCCCGAGCTGACAAGGTAAAAAAAAAAATCTGTCGTTCTGCCCCTGAGCAAGGCAGTTAACCCACTTGTCCCCTGAGCAAGGCAGTTAACCCACTTGTCCCCTGAACAAGGCAGTTAACACACTTGTCCCCTGAACAAGGCAGTTAACCCACTTGTCCCCTGAGCAAGGCAGTTAACCCACTTATCCCCTGAACAAGGCAGTTAACCCACTTGTCCCCTGAACAAGGCAGTTAACCCACTTGTCCCCTGAACAAGGCAGTTAACCCACTTGTCCCCTGAACAAGGCAGTTAACCCACTTGTCCCCTGAGCAAGGCAGTTAACCCACTTGTCCCCTGAACAAGGCAGTTAACCCACTTGTCCCCTGAACAAGGCAGTTAACCCACTTGTCCCCTGAACAAGGCAGTTAACCCACTTGTCCCCTGAACAAGGCAGTTAACCCACTTGTCCCCTGAACAAGGCAGTTAACCCACTTGTCCCCTGGGCGTCGAAGACGTAGATGTCGATTTACAGAAAGGCAGCCCTCTGATTCAGAAGGGTTGGGGGTTAAATGCGTAAGACACATTTCAGTTGAATGCATTCAGTTGAACAACTGACTAGGTATCCCCCCCTTTCCCTGTCCAGAGCATAGAGAAGCTCCATTCATAACAGTATAGTTGATGAGCTATGTTAACCTTCCTTCACTATGGCTGTCTTGTCTGTGTGATAACACATAGCATGTTATCATGGACCACTGGTTGGATTGGACTTACTGTACTGACTCCAAAACTCATGCTCTCTCCTCCCTGTGAAAGTCTCCCAGACGTTATTCAAAACTAACATGTGTCCATCCTCTCTGTCCCCAGGTGAATCTGCTGGGCTAGAGTGCTGTTGTCAGCTATCCTCTCTGTCCCCAGGTGAATCTGCTAGAGTGCTGTTGTCAGCTATACTCTCTGTCCCCAGGTGAATCTGCTAGAGTGCTGTTGTCAGCTATCCTCTCTGTCCCCAGGTGAATCTGCTAGAGTGCTGTTGTCAGCTATCCTCTCTGTCCCCAGGTGAATCTGCTAGAGTGCTGTTGTCAGCTATCCTCTCTGTCCCCAGGTGAATCTGCTGGGCTAGAGTGCTGTTGTCAGCTATCCTCTCTGTCCCCAGGTGAATCTGCTAGAGTGCTGTTGTCAGCTATCCTCTCTGTCCCCAGGTGAATCTGTTAGAGTGCTGTTGTCAGCTAACCTCTCTGTCCCCAGGTGAATCTGTTAGAGTGCTGTTGTCAGCTATCCTCTCTGTCCCCAGGTGAATCTGCTAGAGTGCTGTTGTCAGCTATCCTCTCTGTCCCCAGGTGAATCTGTTAGAGTGCTGTTGTCAGCTATCCTCTCTGTCCCCAGGTGAATCTGCTAAAGTGCTGCTGTCAGCTATCCTCTCTGTCCCCAGGTGAATCTGTTAGAGTGCTGTTGTCAGCTATCCTCTCTGTCCCCAGGTGAATCTGCTGGGCTAGAGTGCTGTTGTCAGCTATCCTCTCTGTCCCCAGGAGAATCTGCTAGAGTGCTGTTGTCAGCTATCCTCTCTGTCCCCAGGTGAATCTGCTAGAGTGCTGTTGTCAGCTATCCTCTCTGTCCCCAGGTGAATCTGCTAGAGTGCTGTTGTCAGCTATCCTCTCTGTCCCCAGGTGAATCTGTTTGGGTGCTGTTGTCAGCTATCCTCTCTGTCCCCAGGTGAATCTGTTAGGGTGCTGTTGTCAGCTATCCTCTCTGTCCCCAGGTGAATCTGTTAGAGTGCTGTTGTCAGCTATCCTCTCTGTCCCCAGGTGAATCTGCTAGAGTGCTGTTGTCAGCTATCCTCTCTGTCCCCAGGTGAATCTGTTAGAGTGCTGTTGTCAGCTATCCTCTCTGTCCCCAGGTGAATCTGTTAGGGTGCTGTTGTCAGCTATCCTCTCTGTCCCCAGGTGAATCTGTTAGGGTGCTGTTGTCAGCTATCCTCTCTGTCCCCAGGTGAATCTGTTAGGGTGCTGTTGTCAGCTATCCTCTCTGTCCCCAGGTGAATCTGTTAGAGTGCTGTTGTCAGCTATCCTCTCTGTCCCCAGGTGAATCTGCTAGAGTGCTGTTGTCAGCTATCCTCTCTGTCCCCAGGTGAATCTGTTAGGGTGCTGTTGTCAGCTATCCTCTCTGTCCCCAGGTGAATCTGTTAGGGTGCTGTTGTCAGCTATCCTCTCTGTATCCATTGACTTTCAATGGCCACGTTTTGTGGATTACCAAATGTAATAACATTTTTGTATAAAAAAACTTAAACATCCAGACAAACGTAAACATAGAGATTTAAAAGGGCTAAAATTTTAAAATGTCTCATGTCCAGAGTAAATATATTTATACTAATGTAATATCATACAGATGTCTACATTAAAACATATATATCCCAGACAAGATTAAAGAATGGGACAAAGTAAGTCAATAATGTTGACTGAATGGCTGTGAGACAGTGAGAGACCGTTGCTGTACTCCCAGTTCAGGCCCTTCCTTCTGGTACATGTTGACAGAATGGCTGTGAGACAGTGAGAGACCGTTGCTGTACTCCCAGTTCAGGCCCTTCCTTCTGGTACATGTTGACAGAATGGCTGTGAGACAGTGAGAGACCGTTGCTGTACTCCCAGTTCAGGTACTTTTGCTTCCAGAACCACTGAAGACTCCCAGTATTCAATCAGGAAAATTGAAGGAGATGTGTGTCACCATCCACGCCCACATCCACGCCCACGCCCACGTCCACGCCCACATCCACGCCCACATCCACGCCCACATCCACGCCCACGTCTCAGCCCATGTCCCAGCCCATGTCCACGCCCATGTCCACGCCCATGTCCACGCCCTAGTCCACGCCCACATCCACACCCACGTCCACGCCCATGTCCACGCCCACATCCACCCCCACGTCCACACCCACGTCCACGCCCATGTCCACGCCCACGTCCACGCCCACATCCACGCCCACATCCACGCCCACGTCCCAGCCCACGTCCAAGCCCACGTCCCAGCCCATGTCCCAGCCCATGTCCAAGCCCATGTCCAAGCCCATGTCCCAGCCCATGTCCACGCCCATGTCCAAGCCCATGTCCAAGCCCATGTCCCAGCCCATGTCCCAGCCCATGTCCCAGCCCATGTCCCAGCCCATGTCCAAGCCCATGTCCCAGCCCATGTCCCATCCCATGTCCCATCATGCAGTGGCCTGCTAGGGAGATGACGAATAAATACATGATGTACCTTCCGTCACCAAAGCCATGTTCACCGTACATGTTTTCTTGAACAATTCACCCCTTTTGTTAAGTGTCATTGATACATGGCAATTCACATACAACTATTCAGTTCATAAACATTGACTGTAATACTGTGCCTCTCGGGTCCTGTGGTGAAAGGCTGCTGTGCCGAGGTATTGGGATCTTTATTTACCAAGCTCTTCAGAGTAGGACTAGGAACAGCTCCCCCTGTAAATCATTGGTTCTAATATAAAAGGCCAAACTGATCCTGAATCAGTACTCCTACTCTGAGATGCTTCGTGAAAACGGGCCCTGGTCTGTCTGCACGTCTAAAGAGACCAATCACCTTCATGTACACGTATATACACGAATCACCTTCATGTACACATATATAGACCAATCACCTTCATGTACACATATATAGACCAATCACCTTCATGTACACGTATAAACAGACCAATCACCTTCATGTACACGTATAAACAGACCAATCACCTTCATGTACACGTATAAACAGACCAATCACCTTCATGTACACGTATAAACAGACCAATCACCTTCATGTACACGTATATATAGACCAATCACCTTCATGTACACGTATATATAGACCAATCACCTTCATGTACACGTATAAAGAAACGCCTGCATATTCCTGGCCTATACAGAGCCAGGGCAAAGATTTGTAAATACTGTAGTAGTGACCCAGTGGCATGAAAATAATGTTTATTGTATTTATAGATACATTTATAAAAGGAAGCAGTAAATCCTCTGATATAAATCTTTAAAGATATTCTCTGGTACTTTTTGTATATTTTCAAATCAAACCAACTTTGATTTGACTCTCACAACCTACCCCTAAAGCCCTAACGGACCAATCAGTTTCGAAGAGTTGGGCTAGGAGGCGGAACGAAATGTTTCGAGGGAGTCTCTCATGTGAAATCTCGAGAACGGCCATCATGTTTTCACATACAGTAACATTGTCACTGTAAAAACTTGCATCGGTGCACTCTAAGTTTATAGTAATTTGGCCTATTGTCTGTCTGTATGAAATATTGACTTGGCCAGAACAATGTTCAGTTTCACTAGCTAGCTACGTGTTTTGTCCACGTTAGCTACAGTCAGTGTAATTAGCTAGCTAGCCAACTAGCTACTTAGCTGACTCTGCTAGGTTCGATGGAAAGCATAGGCGACGGCTAGTCATTCAACATTATCTGGCTAGCTAGCTGTGTGAACGTAACACCTCAGGAACGATCCCACCTCCAAAGTAAGGAAACCCGATATAAATCCCTCTTGGTAGAAGGATGAATTCAAAAGATTGTTTACCGTTTCTCTCATTTGTCTTTACCTTGTCGAGTAGCTACCAGTAATTTGAATTCACGCACACTAGTTTGTTGGTTGGCTTGCTGCTGCACCTGTTCTGAGTCTGAGGACAGCCACGGGTCCCCCGGTGGACACTCACTGAACTTCACCCCAAGGGTCTGGTGAGTACAGACATTGGATGAGAAAGCCAGAGGTCCATCCCATCTGACCTTCTCCTGCAATTAGTTTTGAGAAGGAGATGAGGAGAGATGATGCAAGGAGTATTCAATTGAGATTTTCCAATAGACACAGCCCATTGAACTTTAGTTCTTGGACATGACATTACAACATTGTACACGTATTTTATGTGGCTGAAATAATCGTTTATGTTGCAGACAAAGACAGCACGTTTCCATGGTACCGTAACCATGCATTCACATTCTCCCAACATGCTGAAAGAAATTAACCAATTAACCAAATGAACATTTGGTGTTTCATTTTACTACAATAAATACTTATTATGCAGGAGTTCATATTATATTAGGCTATGTGAGAGGTTATAGACCTAGAGTTAATATTATATTAGACTATGTGAGAGGTTATAGACCTAGAGTTAATATTATATTAGACTATGTGAGAGGTTATAGACCTAGAGTTAATATTATATTAGACTATGTGAGAGGTTATGAACCTAGAGTTCATATTATATTAGACTATGTGAGAGGTTATAGACCTATATGAGAGGTTATAGACCTAAATCAAATCAAATCAAATCAAATTTATTTATATAGCCCTTCGTACATCAGCTGATATCTCAAAGTGCTGTACAGAAACCCAGCCTAAAACCCCAAACAGCAAGCAATGCAGGTGTAGAAGCACGGTGGCTAGGAAAAACTCCCTAGAAAGGCCAAAACCTAGGAAGAAACCTAGAGAGGAACCAGGCTATGTGGGATGGCCAGTCCTCTTCTGGCTGTGCCGGGTGGAGATTATAACAGAACATGGCCAAGATGTTCAAATGTTCATAAATGACCAGCATGGTCGAATAATAATAAGGCAGAACAGTTGAAACTGGAGCAGCAGCACAGTCAGGTGGAAGTTGAAACTGGAGCAGCAGCATGGCCAGGTGGACTGGGGACAGCAAGGAGTCATCATGTCAGGTAGTCCTGGGGCATGGTCCTAGGGCTCAGGTCAGTTGAAACTGGAACAGCAGCATGGCCAGGTGGACTGGGGACAGCAAGGAGTCATCATGTCAGGTAGTCCTGGAGCTCAGGTCCTAGGGCTCAGGTCCTCCGAGAGAGAGAAAGAAAGAGAGAAGGAGAGAATTAGAGAACGCACACTTAGATTCACACAGGACACCGAATAGGACAGGAGAAGTACTCCAGATATAACAAACTGACCCCAGCCCCCAACACATAAACTACTGCAGCATAAATACTGGAGGCTGAGACAGGAGGGGTCAGGAGACACTGTGGCCCCATCCGAGGTCACCCCGGACAGGGCCAAACAGGAAGGATATAACCCCACCCACTTTGCCAAAGCACAGCCCCCACACCACTAGAGGGATATCTTCAACCACCAACTTACCATCCTGAGACAAGGCTGAGTATAGCCCACAAAGATCTCCGCCACGGCACAACCCACGACCTAGAGTTAATATTATATTAGACTATGTGAGAGGTTATAGACCTAGAGTTAATATTATATTAGACTATGTGACAGGTTATAGACCTAGAGTTAATATTATATTAGACTATGTGACAGGTTATATGTCACGCCTTGGTCTTAGTATTTTGTGTTTTCTTTAATTATTTGTTCAGGCCAGGGTGTGACATGGGTTTATTGTGTTGTCGTATTGGGGGTTTTGTAGGCATTGGGATTGTGGCTGATTAGGGGTGTGTCTAGCATAGGCTTGGCTGCCTGAGGCGGTTCTCAATCAGAGTCAGGTGATTCTCGTTGTCTCTGATTGGGAACCATATTTAGGTAGCCTGGGTTTTACTGTGTATTTTGTGGGTGATTGTTCCTGTCTCTGTGTAGTGTTCACCAGATAGGCTGTAATTAGGTTTTCACGTTTCGTTTGTTGTTTTTGTATTTATTTAGTTATTTCTTGTATCGCTATTTTTTCATTAAAGAACATGAGTAACCACCACGCTGCATTTTGGTCCGACTCTCCTTCGACAGACGAACGCCGTTACATTATAGACCTAGATGTATTATTATATTAGACTATATGAGAGGTTATAAACCTAGAGTTAATATTATATTAGACTATGTGAGAGGTTATAAACCTATAGTTAATATTATATTAGACTATGTGAGAGGTTATAGACCTAGAGTCAATATTATATTAGACTATATGAGAGGTTATAGACCTATAGTTATAGACTGATATGAGAGGTTATAGACCTAGAGTTAATATTATATTAGACTATGTGAGAGGTTATAGACCTAGAGTTAATATTATATTAGACTATGTGAGAGGTTATAGACCTAGAGTTAATATTATATTAGACTATGTGAGAGGTTATGAACCTAGAGTTAATATTATATTAGACTATGTGAGAGGTTATAGACCTAGAGTTAATATTATATTAGACTATGTGAGAGGTTATAGACCTATATGAGAGGTTATAGACCTAGAGTTAATATTATATTAGACTATGTGAGAGGTTATAGACCTAGAGTTAATATTATATTAGACTATATGAGAGGTTATAGACCTATATGAGAGGTTATAGACCTAGAGTTAATATTATATTAGACTATGTGAGAGGTTATAAACGTAGAGTTAATATTATATTAGACTATATGAGAGGTTATAGACCTATATGAGAGGTTATAGACCTAGAGTTAATATTATATTAGACTATGTGAGAGGTTATCAACCTAGAGTTAATATTATATTAGACTATGTGAGAGGTTATAGACCTATATGAGAGGTTATAGACCTAGAGTTAATATTATATTAGACTATGTGAGAGGTTATAAACCTAGAGTTAATATTATATTAGACTATGTGAGAGGTTATAAACCTAGAGTTAATATTATATTAGACTATGTGAGAGGTTATAGACCTAGAGTTAATATTATATTAGACTATGTGAGAGGTTATAAACCTAGAGTTAATATTATATTAGACTATGTGAGAGGTTATAAACCTAGAGTTAATATTATATTAGACTATATGAGAGGTTATAGACCTATAGTTAATATTATATCAGACTATGTGAGAGGTTATAGACCTAGAGTTAATATTATATTAGACTATGTGAGAGGTTATAGACTATATGAGAGATTATAGACCTAGAGTTAATATTATATTAGACTATGTGAGAGGTTATAAACCTAGAGTTAATATTATATTAGACTATGTGAGAGGTTATAAACCTAGAGTTAATATTATATTAGACTATGTGAGAGGTTATAAACCTAGATGTATTAATATATTAGACTATATGAGAGGTTGTAAACCTAGCTGTATTATTATATTAGACTGTATGAGAGGTTATAAACCTAGAGTTAATATTATATTAGACTAGATGAGAGGTTATAAACCTTTATGAGAGGTTATAAACCTTTATGAGAGGTTATAAACTGACCGTCAGTGTCCAGATTTCAGTTACTATTCCATTTAAAGGGGTAGTGCATGAAACAACGTTATTTTCCTGCGTTTTATATGAGATTGTAAAAAAAAAAGGAAGTTATAATTGATGATGATAATGGTCTTTTAGTGTACGAGCTGTTTGAAATGACCGCCTGCACTTTCTGCACTTTCAGCTTGTTTGTGTTTTTGGCGATATTAGTTGATTGACCAATAAGAAATAGGATTTTCTCTCCTCTCTGCCAATAACAGCTGGTTTTCACGTGACATAGCCTTCCCGTTAGGCTTCTCAAATTAGGCCCAATCACAAGGTCACTACCATTGTAGTGGCCGCTGTCCTCTGCCTCTGACAACATACTCTTTCTGAAGGCCTCACCACTGTCCTCTGCCTCTGACAACATACTCTTTCTGAAGGCCTCACCACTGTCCTCTGCCTCTGACAACATACTCTTTCTGAAGGCCTCACCACTGTCCTCTGCCTCTGACAACATACTCTTTCTGAAAGCCTCACCACTGTCCTCTGCCTCTGACAACATACTCTTTCTGAAGGCCTCACCACTGTCCTCTGCCAACATACTCTTTCTGAAAGCCTCACCACTGTCCTCTGCCTCTGACAACATACTCTTTCTGAAGGCCTCACCACTGTCCTCTGCCTCTGACAACATACTCTTTCTGAAGGCCTCACCACTGTCCTCTGCCTCTGACAACATACTCTTTCTGAAGGCCGCTGTCCTCTGCCTCTGACAACATACTCTTTCTGAAGGCCTCACCACTGTCCTCTGCCTCTGACAACATACTCTTTCTGAAGGCCGCTGTCCTCTGCCTCTGACAACATACTCTTTCTGAAGGCCTCACCACTGTCCTCTGCCTCTGACAACATACTCTTTCTGAAGGCCGCTGTCCTCTGCCTCTGACAACATACTCTTTCTGAAGGCCGCTGTCCTCTGCCTCTGACAACATACTCTTTCTGAAGGCCGCTGTCCTTCGCATCTGACAACATACTCTTTCTGAAGGCCGCTGTCCTCTGCCTCTGACAACATACTCTTTCTGATGGCTGCTGTCTTCTGCCTCTGACAACATACTCTTTCTGAAGGCCGCTGTTCTCCGCCTCTGACAACATACTCTTTCTGAAGGCCGCTGTCCTCTGCCTCTGACAACATACTCTTTCTGAAGGCCTCACCACTGTCCTCTGCCTCTGACAACATACTCTTTCTGAAGGCCGCTGTCCTCTGCCTCTGACAACATACTCTTTCTGAAGGCCGCTGTCCTCTGCCTCTGACAACATACTCTTTCTGAAGGCCGCTGTCCTCTGCCTCTGACAACATACTCTTTCTGAAGGCCGCTGTCCTCCGCCTCTGACAACATACTCTTTCTGAAGGCCGCTATCCTCCGCCTCTGACAACATACTCTTTCTGAAGGCCGCTGTCCTCTGCCTCTGACAACATACTCTTTCTGAAGGCCGCTGTCCTCTGCCTCTGACAACATACTCTTTCTGAAGTCCGCTGTCCTCTGCCTCTGACAACATACTCTTTCTGAAGGCCGCTGTCCTCTGCCTCTGACAACATACTCTTTCTGAAGGCTGCTGTCCTCTGCCTCTGACAACATACTCTTTCTGAAGGCTGCTGTCCTCTGCCTCTGACAACATACTCTTTCTGAAGGCCGCTGTCCTTCGCCTCTGACAACATACTCTTTCTGAAGGCCACTGTCCTCTGCCTCTGACAACATACTCTTTCTGATGGCTGCTGTCTTCTGCCTCTGACAACATACTCTTTCTGAAGGCCGCTGTTCTCTGCCTCTGACAACATACTCCTTCTGAAGGCCGCTGTCCTCTGCCTCTGACAACATACTCTTTCTGAAGGCCTCACCACTGTCCTCTGCCTCTGACAACATACTCTTTCTGAAGGCCGCTGTCCTCTGCCTCTGACAACATACTCTTTCTGAAGGCCGCTGTCCTCTGCCTCTGACAACATACTCTTTCTGAAGTCCGCTGTCCTCTGCCTCTGACAACATACTCTTTCTGAAGGCCGCTGTCCTCTGCCTCTGACAGCATACTCTTTCTGAAGGCTGCTGTCCTCTGCCTCTGACAACATACTCTTTCTGAAGGCTGCTGTCCTCTGCCTCTGACAACATACTCTTTCTGAAGGCCGCTGTCCTTCGCCTCTGACAACATACTCTTTCTGAAGGCCACTGTCCTCTGCCTCTGACAACATACTCTTTCTGATGGCTGCTGTCTTCTGCCTCTGACAACATACTCTTTATGAAGGCCGCTGTCCTCTGCCTCTGACAACATACTCTTTCTGAAGTCCGCTGTCCTCTGCCTCTGACAACATACTCTTTCTGAAGGCCGCTGTCCTCTGCCTCTGACAACATACTCTTTCTGAAGGCTGCTGTCCTCTGCCTCTGACAACATACTCTTTCTGAAGGCTGCTGTCCTCTGCCTCTGACAACATACTCTTTCTGAAGGCCGCTGTCCTTCGCCTCTGACAACATACTCTTTCTGAAGGCCACTGTCCTCTGCCTCTGACAACATACTCTTTCTGATGGCTGCTGTCTTCTGCCTCTGACAACATACTCTTTCTGAAGGCCGCTGTCCTCTGCCTCTGACAACATACTCCTTCTGAAGGCCGCTGTCCTCTGCCTCTGACAACATACTCTTTCTGAAGGCCACTTCCTCACCACTGTCCTCTGCCTCTGACAACATACTCTTTCTGAAGGCCGCTGTCCTCTGCCTCTGACAACATACTCTTTCTGAAGGCCGCTGTCCTCTGCCTCTGACAACATACTCTTTCTGAAGGCCTCACCACTGTCCTCTGCCTCTGACAACATACTCTTTCTGAAGGCCTCACCACTGTCCTCTGCCTCTGACAACATACTCTTTCTGAAAGCCTCACCACTGTCCTCTGCCTCTGACAACATACTCTTTCTGAAGGCCTCACCACTGTCCTCTGCCTCTGACAACATACTCTTTCTGAAGGCCGCTGTCCTCTGCCTCTGACAACATACTCTTTCTGAAGGCCGCTGTCCTCTGCCTCTGACAACATACTCTTTCTGAAGGCCTCACCACTGTCCTCTGCCTCTGACAACATACTCTTTCTGAAGGCCTCACCACTGTCCTCTGCCTCTGACAACATACTCTTTCTGAAAGCCTCACCACTGTCCTCTGCCTCTGACAACATACTCTTTCTGAAGGCCGCTGTCCTCTGCCTCTGACAACATACTCTTTCTGAAGGCCGCTGTCCTCTGCCTCTGACAACATACTCTTTCTGAAGGCCTCACCACTGTCCTCTGCCTCTGACAACATACTCTTTCTGAAGGCCTCACCACTGTCCTCTGCCTCTGACAACATACTCTTTCTTCCGAGAGTTAAACAGTCATTTAACTTAAATGAAGGGTAGAAGCCAACTGCAAATGTATGGATGTAACAGCCTTTCCAGATAGGAAGTGATCATCAAATCGTGGATGAATTGATTGAATCGATAAGGGGTCACGTTCAAGAATAGTGCAGACATGATTTGGAGCGGCATGTTTGTTCTACATAACATATTTCTAGGTTAACGTTCCAAAATGTCCTGTTGAACAGTGTTTTGTTGTGTCGTAGTTATGACTGGCACAATTATCGTATATTCGTGTAAGCGACAATTCCGGACAAAAAAAAAAGGCTATTTAAAAACAATCGTTATAGCTAATTGTCTTAATACATTCATTTTAGGAGACTTTATATTCAAGAAGATACAGTTTACCCAATAGCAGTTTAAAATGTATACATGAAGTAGGTAAAGCCAGTCATTATTTTAGGGCCCGGTTGGGAGGAGGTACTTCATTTCCAAGCGGTCCAAGCGGTCCAAGCGGTCCAAGCGGTCAAAGCGGTCCAAGCGGTCCAAGCGGTCCAAGCGGTCCAAGCGGTCTTTTGTCGTAGTTCAAAAGATGAATTACAAGTTCAAAGCATTTTTTCAACAACAATTTTTTTATTAATTTATTAATTATTAATTTATTTTTTATTTAAACTTTTATTTAACCAAGAACAAATTCTTGTTTACAATGACGGCCTACCCCGGCCAAACCCGGACAACGCTGAGCCAATTGAGTGCCACCCTATGGGTCTCCCAATCACGGCCGGATGTGACACAGTCTGAATTCGAATCAGGGACTGTAGTGACGCCTCCGGCCCTGAGATGCAGTTCCTTAGACCACTGCACCACTCAGAGCAGTCAGTGTAATTGGCTCGCTAATAATGATAATCATGACAATAACAGTTGGCTATTTGCATGACAATTAATGGTTACCACACATTCCATAATTGTCACAGCCCTAGATGTAGTGTTGTGCTGGAACAAAAGCCTGTGCACCCTAGACTATAAAGAGCCAATGGTTAGTGCAGTAGCCTGCTGTACTTCATGGAGAGTACGCAGTTCAGTCATTTCACCAGCAGAGGTGAGTACAGGTCTGCAATATAATAATGTCCATTTGTTGGCCCCTATAAAAGTAGTTTTATTTTTTGCATGATTCCGTTAATTTATTTTGTTCACAAATTCCATTTTCTACATTTTGTTTTTCCACATGTCTGGTTTTCCAGTTTTTGATATTATAAATCACACTTTAAAATCAGTAAAAACAAATATAAAATGGACGTTCTATGTCCACAAAAAAATCTTAAAACACATCATGAGACCACTTTTGAGGTCTGGGGAAAAATCTAAGAAATGTATATATTTGTTATCCTTTAATTCCTTTAATTCGCACCAGCAAGATACCAATGTTTGGTTAGCAATGTTTCTGTAGTGCTCATGAGTTTGCAAAAACAAATAGCCACTGGATGGATGTAAATAATGGTGATCTCATTCAGCCAAGTAGGCATAGGCTACTTGTATTTAACAATTGAATTGAGAAGGTTTTGGGGAAAGGCATTCAATCTCTCCCAGAAGATAATTATCATTACCTTCATCACTACAGAAAGTGTGGACACACAGACAGTGGCATTCCTGTGCTGTTCCAGAAAGTTGCAGGAAAATACGAATCATTTATGCATTTTCTTCATATCTGATTATTAACTTGGGCAAATGAATGAATTTCCTACTCATTTCAAAACATTTAGTTGATTTCCTACTAAGTTCAATACATTGTTGAATATTGTTTAATTAAGTTTTAATGTCTAGATTCCGTGATTCCGTGATTCCGTGATTCCGTCCGGCCCTAAATTTGAGGAACCTTGGAAACACATTCCTCTATTTTTCACTTTGCTCCAACAGCCCTCGAGTCATTCCGCGAAATAAGTCCCTTTTGCTTCCATTCCATATTTTAAGTCGAAATTGTGCACCATTATTGAATTCATTTTAAAAGACTATTATATTACATGACGTGCTCTTTAGTAATAGTCCACAATAGAAAATTCAATCAATCGGATTTTTAATATGACTAAAGACTTGGCTAAAGTGCCAAAATTCTGCACATTTGACACGTCCCCCCGTGCACCTTCATCACCTTCTACGAAGATGTTTAAACCAACTAGCATTCTTAGCAAATAACAATTTCTCAAGTAGGAGTCTGGGAGTGGTCTGAGTGGGAAGTGCAACTCTGAAAACAAGCTGTTATTGGCAGAAAGGTTTGGATCTATCTTTCTTATTGGTCTATTAACTCATTTAACTGCCGGGTGATGTCACCACGCAGGCCAAAACACCATCCCACCACATTTTCAGGCGCCCACATTTTTGACTGCGGCTGGACTTTTAAAATGAATCTCACTAATCACGTTAAATAAATGAATCTTCAGAAATGACTTGGTCACAGCAACAAAAGAACAATGGAAAAGCCTGGAGAAATGTTGGGGAGGGTTAGAAATGTTGGGGAGGGTTAGAAATGTTGGGGTGGGTTAGAAATGTTGGGGTGGGTTAGAAATGTTGGGGAGGGTTAGAAATGTTGGGGTGGGTTAGACATGTTGGGGTGGGTTAGAAATGTTGGGGTGGGTTAGAAATGTTGGGGTGGGTTAGAAATGTTGGGGAGGGTTAGAAATGTTGGGGAGGGTTAGAAATGTTGGGGTGGGTTAGAAATGTTGGGGAGGGTTAGAAATGTTGGGGTGGGTTAGAAATGTTGGGGTGGGTTAGAAATGTTGGGGAGGGTTAGAAATGTTGGGGAGGGTTAGAAATGTTGGGGTGGGTTAGAAATGTTGGGTTGGGTTAGAAATGTTGGGGTGGGTTAGAAATGTTGGGGTGGGTTAGAAATGTTGGGATGGGTTAGAAATGTTGGGGAGGGTTAGAAATGTTGGGGTGGGTTAGAAATGTTGGGGAGGGTTAGAAATGTTGGGGTGGGTTAGAAATGTTGGGGTGGGTTAGAAATGTTGGGGTGGGTTAGAAATGTTGGGTGGGTTAGAAATGTTGGGGTGGGTTAGAAATGTTGGGGTGGGTTAGAAATGTTGGGGTGGGTTAGAGATGTTGGGGTGGGTTAGAAATGTTGGGGTGGGTTAGAAATGTTGGGGTGGGTTAGAAATGTTGGGGTGGGTTAGAAATGTTGGGGTGGGTTAGAAATGTTGGGGTGGGTTAGAAATGTTGGGGAGGGTTAGAAATGTTGGGGTGGGTTAGAAATGTTGGGGTGGGTTAGAAATGTTGGGGTGGGTTAGAAATGTTGGGGTGGGTTAGCATCTTTCTAGAAGTCACAGAGGGTGCATGGAGGAACATGTTACATTTTGGGGTTAAAATCTTGTTTTTTAATACATTTTTACAATATAGGCCATTTTTTAACAAGTTACACTACCCAAAAGAGATTAATCTCTCTCGATTCGTTCACCTAATGTCAATGCATCTCCGAAATATCTGAATATTTATTTGAAAACTGTGCATAGTTTTTAGAATGCCCTTAAAATGAGCCCTTTTCTAACCACAAGTGTATGTTTAGTCTTCAACTTTAAAAAAGTTGCCAATTTTGTATTAAATTCTTAAAATGTTCCAAAAGTGATTGTCCCTGTCTTTATTCAAACGATAGACATTTAGGTTAATATAGTTCATATAAAACCGTGTTTTCAGCCATGATAAACCAACACAACCCACATTTGAGAGAGACGGCGAGACGGAGAGAGACAGAGATTCACTAAAGCTATCTTTGTAGTCCCCCCCAAAAAAGCACTTTAAAGTGCACTACTTTTGACCAGAGCTGACAGGGTTTCCATAGGGCTCTGGTCAAAAGCCGTGCACTACATAGGGAATATAATTCCATTTGGGACACATCCCAGGACCGGCAGCGATCCAACACAGATCCTTCCAGGTTTTCTAACCTCACTGAGAGTACGTTTGTTATTTAATATCCAGTCGCTCATGTTTAATATTATATATTTATACGTTTAAACTTCCCTTTCCTCTAAACGGTCATCATCTACAGTGTTTAAGTACTAGAACTTTCTTCTTCCTCCTAAAATGTAAAAGACATTTGGATTATAACAATAGGAAATGCTTCCCAGTGCTAGAAGTGCCAATATCACTACTATTGTACTGTAGTAGAGGAATGCCAAGCCAAGCTGAGGCTGCAGAGTTGGTGTTGTCCACATGGGTTTAAGATATGGTTGATTGGCTGGCTGGGTGGTTGATAGGGTAATGTTTTGGTAATGTCAACATGAGATCTATACAGTGCCTTGCGAAAGTATTCGGCCCCCTTGAACTTTGTGACCTTTTGCCACATTTCAGGCTTCAAACATAAAGATATAAAACTGTATTTTTTTGTGAAGAATCAACAACAAGTGGGACACAATCATGAAGTGGAACGACATTTATTGGATATTTCAAACTTTTTTAACAAATCAAAAACTGAAAAAATTGGGTTGACCTAAATGACTAATGATGATAAACACAAAAAAATACAGTTTTATATCTTTATGTTTGAAGCCTGAAATGTGGCAAAAGGTCGCAAAGTTCAAAGGGGCCGAATACTTTCGCAAGGCACTGTACATGAGAAGCAGAAGGACCTACTGTGAGAAAGTTGGAGTCACTTTGAACATTGCTGCTACTGTGTGTGTGTGTGTGGTGTGTCCTGGCTGCTCCTCTCTGTGGCAGAATGATGGGCTGAAGAACGCTCTGAGGAGGGAAGGGCGAGTTGGAGGGAGAGGAAGAAGTGGATGAGGAGGAGGAGGCATAAGGGGTGAGGGATGTGTGGAGGGCTGGGGTAAAGGAGGAGGGATGTGTGGAGGGCTGGGTTAAAGGAGGAGGGATATGTGGAGGGCTGGGGTAAAGGAGGAGGGATATGTGGAGGGTTGGGGTAAAGGAGGAGGGATATGTGGAGGGCTGGGTTAAAGGAGGAGGGATGTGTGGAGGGCCAGGTTAAAGGACGAGGGATATGTGGAGGGCTGGGGTAAAGGAGGAGGGGTATGTGGAGGGCTGGGGTAAAGGAGGAGGGATATGTGGAGGGCTGGGTTAAAGGAGGGATGTGTGGAGGGCTGGGGTAAAGGAGGAGGGATGTGTGGAGGGGTGGGATAAAGAAGGGAGGGCTGGGGTAAAGGAGGGATATGTGGAGGGCTGGGTTAAAGGAGGAGGGATGTGTGGAGGGCCAGGTTAAAGGACGAGGGATATGTGGAGGGCTGGGGTAAAGGAGGAGGGGTATGTGGAGGGCTGGGGTAAAGGAGGAGGGATGTGGGAGGGCTGGGGTAAAGGAGGAGGGATGTGTGGAGGGCTGGGGTAAAGGAGGAGGGACATGTGGAGGGCTGGGGTAAAGGAGGAGGGATGTGTGGAGGGCTGGGGTAAAGGAGGAGGGATGTGTGGAGGGCTGGGGTAAAGGAGGGATATGTGGAGGGCTGGGTTAAAGGAGGGATATGTGGAGGGCTGGGGTAAAGGAGGAGGGATATGTGGAGGGCTGGGGTAAAGGAGGAGGGATGTGTGGAGGGGTGGGGTAAAGGAGGGAGGGCTGGGGTAAAGGAGGAGGGATGTGTGGAGGGCTGGGGTAAAGGAGGGATATGTGGAGGGCTGGGTTAAAGGAGGGATATGTGGAGGGCTGGGGTAAAGGAGGAGGGATATGTGGAGGGCTGGGGTAAAGGAGGGGGATGTGTGGAGGGGTGGGGTAAAGGAGGGAGGGCTGGGTTAAAGGATGAGGGATTTGTGGAGGGCTGGGGTAAAGGAGGAGGGATGTGTGGAGGGCTGGGGTAAAGGAGGGATATGTGGAGGGCTGGGTTAAAGGAGGGATATGTGGAGGGCTGGGGTAAAGGAGGAGGGATATGTGGAGGGCTGGGGTAAAGGAGGAGGGATGTGTGGAGGGGTGGGGTAAAGGAGGGAGGGCTGGGTTAAAGGATGAGGGATGTGTGGAAGGCTGGGGTAAAGGAGGAGGGATGTCTGGAGGGCTGGGGTAAAGGAGGAGGGATGTGTGGAGGGCTGGGTTAAAGGAGGAGGGATGTGTGGAGGGGTGGGGTAAAGGAGGAGGGATGTGTGGAGGGGTGGGGTAAAGGAGGGAGTGCTGGGTTAAAGGATGAGGGATGTGTAGAGGGCTGGGGTAAATGAGGAGGGATGTGTGGAGGGTGGGGTAAAGGAGGAGGGATGTGTGGAGGGGTGGGGTAAAGGAGGAGGGATGTGTGGAGGGGTGGTGTAAAGGAGGGAGTGCTGGGTTAAAGGATGAGGGATGTGTAGAGGGCTGGGGTAAATGAGGAGGGATGTGTTGAGGGGTGGGGTAAAGGAGGAGGGATATGTGGAGGACTGGGGTAAAGGAGGGATATGTGGAGGGGAGGATCACCATGTTGGCTTGGCACGCTTTCTGTCTGTCAGTCCTACTGGCTGTCTTTTGTATGGATGCAATATCCTGGTTCCACTGCTAACAAATTTACTTAAGAAACAGATATTTGTTTTGTGCTCTCAGGACATGTGTAGATATCCTAGCCCCAGTTTACAAGTAATGGGAGGGGCCCTCTGTGCCTGGCTATTAACCCCACACCCTACATTCTCTCTGCTCACAAAGGCTTTAATAATGTCCTCAATAGGCTGGTTCTACCCTCCACACCGACTGAAGGACTGACTGGATATTTTCAACTATTGTTTCTGGGTTTCTGGACTGGACAAAAGTGTTTTGAGGGATGTTTTCACACATTCAATCACACACGTTAATTAATGTCACAAAATGTCCTCATCAAGGCAGATTCAGACATTCACCACTCTGCTTATTACGTGGCCCCTCCTGGACTTCCTGTTCACCCACGACTGAGTGACCGTGCATGATTCCAACACCATCATTACTTTCGCTGATTACACAATGGTGGTAGGCCGTCGTCATTGACGATTATGAGACATGCTATAGAGCCCCACAGTGACGGTGTCATTATACCCATAAAACCTAGCGGGCCAACAGGGAAATGGTACCAATTATTTTTCCTCCATTCAAATCCTATAGGGGATTTTTAGAAACATTTAAAATATGGGCTGTGTTTCGTGTTACGATTAATCACTATCAATATATCCGTCTCTATTTAAACTCAGATTCTAAAATTGCTAATTAGCGTCAAAGTAGACATCATGCTAAAACTACAAATCCCTGCTAGCTTCTGCTTCATTTCTAGTTGACACCTTTGCTAACAAGTATTGTATCAATTTAAAACTGATTTTTAAAGAAAAGTAGCCAATTTATGAATTAATATATTTAGCTAACATGAGTTAATAGTTACACAGTAGTTAATACAGAGATTTAAAAAAAAATCTTTGCCTCAATTCGGTAACAGTCTCGTCCAGAAAATCCAGACAAATCCTGGTATTTGTAGTTCTTTATGATCGCCACATGTCATTTCTGGAAGGTAAATACATATTGATAAAAGTCACCTTGTCCTAGCGAGATTTAAGCCTCACTAAGCTCTTTTTGTGTGTCTGATTTGTATACTAGTAACATGACTGATAGTGAAATGTAAATATTGTAACACTTACCTGATCCTACTTGATGTTTCATTTTGACAACAACAACAAAAAACAGTTGCTGTGAAAGCTTTTTTTTAATTCACCATACTTGAAATTGTATTGTTCAATTGTCATTAATGCTTTAGAAAATGTAAGATTATTCCAATGTCTCGACTACCATTGATCTTTTAATGAAATTGATCACATAGATAGTTATTAAGTCAACTTTGAATAAGACCGTAGATGAAGCTGTACAGTTGACAGACTTTGTTTGACGTCGGTCTTCATTGGAGACTACGTGTGCTGGAGAACATCCAATGAGAATCCTGGACATCCTGGAGAACATCCAATGAGAATCCTGGACATCCTGGAGCACATCCAATGAGAATCCTGGACTACCTGGAGAACATCCAATGAGAATCTTGGACATCCTGGAGAACATCCAATGAGAATCCTGGACATCCTGGAGAACATCCAATGAGAATCCTGGACATCCTGGAGAACATCCAATGAGAATCCTGGACATCCTGGAGAACATCCAATGAGAATCCTGGACATCCTGGAGAACATTCGCAAGATGGCGGTGGCAGGTCATAATGCATGTCAAATCAATTGGAGAAAAAAAAGTCGCTATCTGTTTTTTGTTCGCTGTTAACGAGGTGATAAAAAAATGACCAAACGGAATTTGTACCTTTGTTTTTAAAAGTAGTTTTTTGACCAGACATATTTTTTTAAAACAGAAGCTACTTTTACTTTTACATTAGTAAATTGCAATCTTAAATAACAGTACTTTTACTTATTAAGTACAATTTTTTCAGGAACTCTACCAAAGTCTACAAATTACACATAGCCCAACTATAAAACGTGGGCAGCCATCCACACTGGAGCAAAGTTTATCGTCTAACAGTAGGTCTAAATCTGTCAACTGATGACCCAAATAAACTCAACTCACTAATTTATCCAGAGAAACACAAACTGTACATTATTAGCCAACAGAATATTAGCCTATTGGAATATAATCAAATAACAAGGGGCCTATTGCAAACATCGATGGCACTAGATTAACACCAGGTGATGTTAAATCATCAATATTCACCAGCACAGCTGATCGCAACGACAACCATTACTGGTCTCCTCAATACCGCTCCTTAGATTAACACCAGGTGTAACGGTTTTCTAGTGGTGATGAAGGAGAGTCGGACCAAACTGCAGCGTGTCGATTGCGATCCATGTTTAATACAACAAAGAAACACGAACTTACAAAAAACAATAAACGAAACCGAAACAGCCTATCTGGTGCAAACTAACAGAGAGTACACATAGGACACTAAGGACAATCACCCACGACAAACTCAAAGAATATGGCTGCCTAAATATGGTTCCCAATCAGAGACAACGATAAGCACCTGCCTCTGATTGAGAACCACTCCAGACAGCCATAGACTTTGCTAGACAACCCACTAAGCTACAATCCCAATACCACCACCAAAACCCCAAGACAAACACACCACAATTACAAAAACCCCATGCCACACCCTGGCCTGACCAAATACATAAAGATAAACACAAAATACTTTGACCAGGGCGTGACAGAACCCCCCTAAGGTGCGGACTCCCGAACGCACCTCAAAACAATAGGGAGGGTCCGGGTGGGCGTCCGTCCATGGTGGCGGCTCCGGCGTGGGACGTGGACCCCACTCATTTAATGTCTTAGTCCCCTCTCCCTTCGTCCCTGGATAGTCCACCCTCGCCGCCGACCATGGCCTAGTAGTCCTCACCCAGAACCCCACTGGACTGAGGAGCAGATCGGGACTGAAGGACAGCTCCGGACTGAGGCAGCTCGGGACTGAGGGGAAGCTCGGGAGTGAGAGAAAGCTCGGGAGTGAGAGAAAGCTCGGGAGTGAGAGAAAGCTCGGGAGTGAGAGAAAGCTCGGGAGTGAGAGGAAGCTCGGGAGTGAGAGGAAGCTCGGGAGTGAGAGGAAGCTCGGGAGTGAGAGGAAGCTCGGGAGTGAGAGGAAGCTCGGGAGTGAGAGGAAGCTCAGGAGTGAGAGGAAGCTCAGGAGTGAGAGGAAGCTCAGGAGTGAGAGGAAGCCCAGGCAGGTAGATAGATCTACCAGCTCCTGGCTGGCTGGTGGTTCCGGCAGATCCTGGCTGACTGGCACTTCTGGCGGATCCTGGCAGACTGGCGGATCCTGGCAGACTGGCGGATCCTGGCCGACTGGCGGATCCTGGCAGACTGGCGGATCCTGGCTGACTGGCGGATCCTGGCTGAATGGCGGATCTAACTGATCCTGGCAGACTGGCGTATCCTGGCTGACTGGCAGATCCTGGCCGACTGGCAGTTCTGGCGGATCCTGGCCGACTGGCGGATCCTGGCCGACTGGCGGATCCTGGTCGACTGGCGGATCTTGGTTGACTGGCAGTTCTGGCAGATCCCGGCTGACTGGCGGATCTGGAAGAGTCTGGTTGACTGGCAGATCTGGAAGAGTCTGGTTGACTGGCAGATCTGGAAGAGTCTGGTTGACTGGCAGATCTGGAAGAGTCTGGTTGACTGGCAGATCTGGAAGAGTCTGGTTGACTGGCAGATCTGGAAGAGTCTGGTTGACTGGCAGATCTGGAAGAGTCTGGTTGACTGGCAGATCTGGAAGAGTCTGGCTGACTGGCAGATCTGGAAGAGTCTGGCTGACTGGCAGATCTGGAAGAGTCTGGCTGACTGGCAGATCTGGAAGAGTCTGGCTGACTGGCAGATCTGGCGGCGCTGGGCAGACTGGCGACGCTGGGCAGACTGGCGGTGCTGGGCAGACTGGCGGTGCTGGGCAGACTGGCGGTGCTGGGCAGACTGACGGCGCTGGGCAGACTGGTGACGCTGGGCAGACGGGGGGCACTGGCGGCGCTGGGCAGACTGGCGGCACTAGCTGCTCCATATAGGCTGACAGCTCTGGCGGCTTCTTACAGACTGACAGCTCTGGCGGCTCCGTGCTGACTGGCTGCTTCTTGCAGCCTGGCAGCTCCTTGCAGACTGACAGCTCCGTGCAGACTGACAGCTCCGTGCAGACTGACAGCTCCTTGCAGACTGACAGCTCCTTGCAGACTGACAGCTCCTTGCAGACTGACAGCTCCATGCAGACTTGCTGCTCTATGCAGACTGACATCTCTGGCTGCTTCATGCAGACTGACAGCTCTGGCTGCTCCATGTAGGCTGACAGCTCTGGCGGCTCCGTGCAGACTGGCAGCTCCTTACAGACTGGCAGCTCCGTGCAGACTGGCAGCTCCGTGCAGACTGGCAGCTCCGTGCAGACTGGCAGCTCCTTGCAGACTGGCAGCTCCTTGCAGACTGACAGCTCCTTGCAGACTGGCTGCTCCTTGCAGACTGGCTGCTCCATGCAGACTGACATCTCTGGCTGCTTCATGCAGACTCACAGCTCCTTACAGACTGGCAGCTCCTTGTAGACTGGCTGCGCTGAACAGGCGGGAGACTCCGGCCGCGCTGTAGAGGAGAAAAGCTCCGGCAGCGCTGAACAGGTGGGACGCACTGTAGGCCTGATGCGTGGTGCTGGCACTGGTATGCCGTGCATGCTATGCCAAGCCCACACCTTTCTTTCTACTCTGTCCAATACATCCTCCACACTCTCAGACTCAGCACTCTGCTTCGCCGACAGCTCCAATTCCATCCATGGCTCTGCCCAGGGTCCTTGTCCGTCAAGGATCTCCTCCCAAGTCCATTTATCCAAAGAGTGCAGCCTCTCCCAATGCTGCTGCTGCCTCTGTTGCTTCTCCTGCTGCTGCCTTTGCTCCTGCTGCTGCCTTTGCTGCTGCTGCTGTTTACCACGCCGCTTGGTCCTTGGTTGGTGGGTGATTCTGTAACGGTTTTCTAGTGGTGATGAAGGAGAGTCGGACCAAACTGCAGCGTGTCGATTGCGATCCATGTTTAATACAACAAAGAAACACGAACTTACAAAAAACAATAAACGAAACCGAAACAGCCTATCTGGTGCAAACTAACAGAGAGTACACATAGGACACTAAGGACAATCACCCACGACAAACTCAAAGAATATGGCTGCCTAAATATGGTTCCCAATCAGAGACAACGATAAGCACCTGCCTCTGATTGAGAACCACTCCAGACAGCCATAGACTTTGCTAGACAACCCACTAAGCGATTGGAATATAATCAAATAACAAGGGGCCTATTGCAAACATCGATGGCACTAGATTAACACCAGGTGATGTTAAATCATCAATATTCACCAGCACAGCTGATCTCAACGACAACCATTACTGGTCTCCTCAGTACCGCTCCTTAGATTAACACCAGGTGATGTTAAATCATCAATATTCACCAGCACAGCTGATCGCAACGACAACCATTACTGGTCTCCTCAGTACCGCTCCTTAGATTAACACCAGGTGATGTTAAATCATCAATATTCACCAGCACAGCTGATCGCAACGACAACCATTACTGGTCTCCTCAGTACCGCTCCTTAAAAGAGAATGATGGTGTTAACTCAGTCGGAGATCTGTATATAATGAAGAGATGCTCTCGTCTCCACCCTAACAATAAGAGTCGTTGTCCCAAAAGCAGGAAGACAGGAGACAAACTTAGGTCTGCATGTTAAACCCATAGAAACGCATTGGGTTTATTCTGGATAGATTTTTAACACGAGTCAGCCCTCTCGCTTCCACTCTTCCTCTCTGCATTAGTCCTCCTTGCAACCAAAGTCTGTTAAGATATGTTCGCCCCTGGTTGGTGTTGTTATTGAGACAACTTAGTCCTTTTTGGACAGACTAATGGTGATTTATCTATTTGACAAGCATTCTGTACAATAGAAATGAACTATTTCCTCATTTACCACGGCAGATCTACTGTGGCAATTCACCCAACAATGTATGATTGGAAACTAATGTTGGTGTAGCCTGACGTTATTATTTTATTAGTTTCCTATTTATGTTATCAACAGCGTCTGGTATGGTCCTTTCTTATCAAGATCAGGAGTAAAATATCCCAGGACTGTCCATCTTTGAAATGTGTAACTTAATCAAGTCAATCAGAGTAATTTGTGCTGGAACAACAACTTGGAACTGGTACCCAATGTATATACTATAGACAAGTTATCATTACTCATTGTGTATTTATGTTATCATTTTTTTATCATTTTTCAAATGTTCTATGCATTGTTGGGAAGGGCCTGTAAGTAAGCATTTAACTGTTAGTCTGGTGTTTACAAAGTATGTGACAAATAACTTTTTTTGAAATTATACAAAACAAACTCAGCTGCATGCCTTTAACCTTGGCTGAGAATAGTACTGCTGGTTTGGTATATACATTTAGTAAAATATTTGACTCCTTGCTGTCCCCAGTCCACCTGGCCGTGCTGCTGCTCCAGTTTCAACTGTTCTGCCTGCGGCTATGGAACCCTGACCTGTTCACCAGACGTGCTACCTGTCCCAGCTGTTTTCAACTCTCTAGAGACAGCAGGAGCGGTAGAGATACTCTCAATGATCAGCTATGAAAAGCCAACTGACATTTACTCCTGAGGTGCTGACCTGATGCACCCTCTACAACCACTGTGATTATTATTATTTAACCCTGCTGGTCATCTATGAACATTTGAACATCTTGGCCATGTGCTGTTATAATCTCCACCCGGTACAGCCAGAAGAGGACTGACCACGTTTGATTTGATAATAGTGACTGTGTGATAGTGTGATTGTGACTATGTGATAGTGTGATAGTGACTATGTGACAGTATGATAGTGACTATGTGATAGTGTGATAGTGACTATGTGATAGTGACTATTTGATAGTGACTATGTGATAGTGACTATGTGATAGTATGATAGTGACTATGTGATAGTGACTATGTGATAGTGTGATAGTGATTATGTGATAGTGACTATGTGATAGTATGATAGTGACTATGTGATAGTGACTATGTGATAGTGTGATAGTGACTATGTGATAGTGACTATGTGATAGTATGATAGTGACTACGTGATAGTGACTATGTGATAGTGACTATGTGATAGTATGATAGTGACTATATGATAGTATGATAGTGACTATGTGATAGTATGATAGTGACTATGTGATAGTGCCTATGTGATAATGACTATGTGATAGTGACTATATGATAGTATGATAGTGACTATGTGATAGTGAATATGTGATAGTGACTATGTGATAGTAACTATGTGATAGTGACTATGTGATAGTGTGATAGTGACTATGTGATAGTGACTATGTGATAGTGACTATATGATAGTATGATAGTGACTACGTGATAGTGACTATGTGATAGTGACTATGTGATAGTATGATAGTGACTATGTGATAGTGACTATGTGATAGTATGATAGTGACTACGTGATAGTGATAATGTGATAGTTACTATGTGATAGTATGATAGTGACTATGTGATAGTGACTATGTGATAGTATGATAGTGACTACGTGATAGTGACTATGTGATAGTGACTATGTGATAGTATGATAGTGACTATGTGATAGTGACTATGTGATAGTATGATAGTGACTACGTGATAGTGATAATGTGATAGTTACTATGTGATAGTATGATAGTGACTATGTGATAGTATGATAGTGACTATGTGATAGTGACTATATGATAGTATGATAGTGACTATGTGATAGTATGATAGTGACTATGTGATAGTGCCTATGTGATAATGACTATGTGATAGTGACTATATGATAGTATGATAGTGACTATGTGATAGTGTGATAGTGACTATGTGATAGTGACTATGTGATAGTATGATAGTGACTATGTGATAGTGTGATAGTGACTATGTGATAGTGACTATATGATAGTATGATAGTGACTATGTGATAGTATGATGGTGACTATGTGATAGTGTGATAGTGACTATGTGATAGTTACTATGTGATAGTGTGATAGTGACTATGTGATAGTATGATAGTGACTATGTGATAGTGACTATGTGATAGTGACTATGTGATAGTGTGATAGTGACTATGTGATAGTATGATAGTGACTATGTGATAGTATGATAGTGACTATGTGATAGTGACTGTGTGATAGTGACTATATGATAGTATGATAGTGACTGTGTGATAGTGTGATAGTGACTATGTGATAGTGACTATATGATAGTATGATAGTGACTATGTGATAGTGACTGTGTGATAGTGACTATGTGATAGTGACTATGTGATAGTATGATAGTGACTATATGATCGTGACTATGTGATTGTGACTATGTGATAGTGACTATGTGATAGTATGATAGTGACTATGTGATAGTGTGATAGTGACTATGTGATAGTGACTATGTGATAGTGTGAAGGTGACTATGTGATAGTATGATAGTGACTATGTGATAGTATGATAGTGACTATTTGATCATGTGATAGTGACTATGTGGTAGCGACTATGTAATAGTGTGATAGTGACTATGTGATAGTGACTATGTCATAGTTACTATGTGATAGTGTGATAGTGACTATGTGATAGTTACTATGTGATAGTGTGATAGTGACTATGTGATAGTATGATAGTGATTATGTGATAGTGTGATAGTGACTATGTGATAGTGTGATAGTGACTATGTGATAGTGACTATGTGATAGTATGATAGTGATTATGTGATAGTGTGATAGTGACTATGTGATAGTGTGATAGTGACTATGTGATAGTATGAGCTGGGTGACATGTCTCAGTGTGATAGTGACTATGTGATAGTATGATCGTGACTATGTGATAGTATGATAGTGACTATGTGATAGTATGAGCTGGGTGACATGTCTCAGTGTGATAGTGACTATGTGATAGTATGAGCTGGGTGACATGTCTCCTGAGATCCTTTCATTTACCTGAACCCCTTTTTCTTTTCAGACCCGCTTTCTTTCCAAATTACTCAGTCAGCCTGAATAGCTTTCACACACACACACACACACACACACACACACACACACACACACACACACACACACACACACACACACACACACACACACACACACACACACACACACACACACACGGAGAGTTAGATGCCTCCCAGAGTCGCCCTGAATAGATTTCACACACCTAGAGAGAGAGAGAGAGAGAGAGAGAGAGAGAGAGAACAGCCAGACCCAGCTATGATCTCCCTCCAGACATGTCTCTCCCTCATTCATCATCTGACTCTACAAAGATGGCCACAGCTTGACAATAGAGATTATATTCTCCTTCACAATGACAGTTCCCAGTCACCCCTCCTTTGGGCGGTGTGTTTTTCGTGTGTGTGTTTGTGTGGTTGTGTGTGTTTGTGCGTGCGTGCGTGCGTGTTATACAGGACAGGTATGTTCTATCCCTGTCAGACAGCAGGGAGAGCCCAACCCAGTGGACAAATGAAATGGGTCCCCACGTTGCTTAAAGGGCCGATCTGTCTGTCAGCGGTCCAAAGGGATTAGACCATTCAGCGCCTCCGTATTGTTCTCCAGGCTACAATAGATGCATGAGGCCCAGTCTCTTTGTCATCGACTCTGTTGTGAAGCTGTACTGAGGTTAACAAAGGTGTAACACACCTGTGACTGTGGATTAAAACCCCTTTTTTCCCCTCTCTTTTCTTCTTCTCTCTCCCGTTTTTTTCTTCTTCTCTCTCTTCCTTGACACATGGCCTTTGGCTGTGTCCTCGGCCATATCAAAAAGAGTTTCCATGGCAGCCGGCGCTAACACCTAGAGAAGACGTTTTTCTTTCTTTCTGATAACCAACCCACAACATATTTTTAGAGCAGCGCTATACAATACATAATGAACGTAGGTGATTGTAGATCATCACCGTGGGATCCGACAAGGAAAAAAGTCTGAGCCCTAGTTGTGTGGTTATGTAGTTATTAGAATAGGTATATGGAATGATTACATGTAGAGGAGATGGTTACATGTAGAGGAGATGGTTACATGGAGAGGAGATGGAGAGGAGATGGTTACATGGAGAGGAGATGGTTACATGGAGAGGAGATGGTTACATGGAGAGGAGATGGAGAGGAGATGGTTACATGTAGAGGAGATGGTTACATGGAGAGGAGATGGTTACATGGAGAGGAGATGGAGAGGAGATGGTTACATGGAGAGGAGATGGTTACATGTAGAGGAGATGGTTACATGGAGATGAGATGGTTACATGGAGATGAGATGGTTACATGGAGATGAGATGGTTACATGTAGATGAGATGGAGATGAGATGTTACATGTAGATGAGATGGAGATGACATGGTTACATGTAGATGAGATGGAGATGAGATGGTTACATGGAGATGAGATGGAGATGAGATGGTTACATGGAGATGAGATGGAAATGAGATGGTTACATGGAGAGGAGATGGAGAGGAGATGGTTACATGGAGAGGAGATGGAGATGAGATGGTTACATGGAGATGAGATGGAGATGAGATGGTTACATGTAGAGGAGATGGTTACGTGGAGATGAGATGGTTACATGGAGATGAGATGGAGATGAGATGGTTACATGGAGATGAGATGGTTACATGTAGAGGAGATGGTTACATGGAGATGAGATGGTTACATGGAGATGAGATGGTTACATGGAGATGAGATGGTTACATGTAGATGAGATGGAGATGAGATGTTACATGTAGATGAGATGGAGATGACATGGTTACATGTAGATGAGATGGAGATGAGATGGTTACATGGAGATGAGATGGAGATGAGATGGTTACATGGAGATGAGATGGAGATGAGATGGTTACATGGAGAGGAGATGGAGATGAGATGGTTACATGGAGAGGAGATGGTTACATGGAGAGGAGATGGAGATGAGATGGTTACATGGAGAGGAGATGGTTACATGGAGAGGAGATGGAGATGAGATGGTTACATGGAGATGAGATGGTTACATGGAGATGAGATGGTTACATGGAGAGGAGATGGTTACATGGAGATGAGATGGTTACATGGAGATGAGATGGTTACATGGAGATGAGATGATTACATGTAGAGGAGATGGTTACATGGAGATGAGATGGTTACATGGAGATGAGATGGTTACATTTGGAGGAGAAGGTTACATATAGAGGAGATGGTTACATGTAGAGGAGATGGTTACATATAGAGGAGATGGTTACATGGAGATGAGATGGTTACATGGAGATGAGATGGTTACATGGATATGAGATGGTTACATATAGAGGAGAAGGTTACATGAATGTTGTCAGAGAGGAATCTGAATTTCCAATAGACCCAAACAGCCAAAACACAAAGTCTTACCTGCAGTAAAAGTCCCTATAAGAAACTCGACACACCGTAGTCTCTAATGAACCAGCCTAAAATTGTAAGAACTGAACAAGTTGCTTTTATGCAAAACGGCATTGACATTTTCAAATCATTAATATTGTTTTACAAGATCAATCAATCCAATCAATCCACTTGCACGTTTGAAACGTGCCGGATCATACCGAAGTCCCAGATAAACGTCAGAAAAGATTTCTTACCGAGCCATCAGTCTTATTTTGACAAGCCGACATGACCTTTCACCTCCTGGTAGACAACGGACTGTCAGAGTCTCTGACAGACACCTCCAAGCAACTGAAGCACCGGGTCTCTAGATCCAACTGGCGTTGTTTTAAGAGGGCTGAAAATTCTTCTGACCACTTCAGAACACAAGAGGCCGTGTCCCCGAATGGCACCCTATTCCCTATGTAGTGCACTACTTTAGACCAGAACTTTATGAAAACCCTGCCAACTCTGGTCAAAAGTAGGGCACTAGAAAAGGGTGCCATTTGGGGCACAAAGATATTTCATGGGTATCATGTGTAGAACGTGATGTCTGAGAAATAGCGAGCATAAAGGGAGGATTTTAATTGAGATAAAGTTTCTCACTTTGTTTATTGCTTTTGAAGTGGACCACGTTTTTAGTCTACAGCCGGAACAACAAAGAAACTAAACATTTTATGAAGAGGAAGTCAAACTCTTGGTCAAAACCGCATATGCAGAATAAAATATATAATAATAATATAATAATAATATAATATATATGTATTATAGTATATAAGCATTTTCAGGTGCTTCTACACCTGCATTGCTTGCTGTTGGGGGTTTTAGGCTGGGTTTCTGTACAGCATTTTGAGATATCAGCTGATGTACGACGGGCTACATAAATACATTGGATTTGATTTTGATTTGATGATTCTCTGTATACTTAGTCATCAACGTTACTCATCATAACGACAAGTCTAAAGCTGAATCCCCAATTTCACCCTATTCCCTATATAGTGCACTGATTCTGACAAGGGCCCATAGAGATCTGGTCAAAAGTAGTGCACTATATAGAGAATAGGGTGGAATTAGGGACAGGGCCCAAGTCATGGTTGCGTGCCAACCAGGCAAGTCCTCACGTCTTATTAACAGTCTTCAACCATGGATAGAAACGGTTGACTCCATTCTCCCCCCACAACCTGTGTCCCATTTGGCACCCTACACAGTGCACTATTTAGTGAATAGGGTGCCGATGTGTGTTCCGTCTCTGTGGACTCAGGTCACCCTTACTGACAGAGACGCTAGGCCAGTTAGCATCCTGGGATGGATTACCTGTGAGCCTGTCCTTGGAGAGCCTTCCGGGCCTTATAGTGTATCAGATGGCATGTTAATGACTGTGCCTTCAGAAAAAGATGGGCTGGACTAGGCTGGGCTAGAGCTGACGGATTGGTGTGTATCACAAGACGTTGGTGGCGCCTGAATTGGTGAGGACGAGGCTCGTGGTAAAAGCTGGAGAGGAATCAGTGGAATGGGATCAAATACATTAAACACCTGGTTTCCATGGTATCAAATACATCAAACACCTGGTTTCCATGGTATCAAATACATCAAACATGTGGTTTCCATGGTTTCCTTGCTCCGTTCCGGACATTATTATGAGCTGTCCTCCCCTCAGCAGCTTCCACTTGTGTGTGTGTGAGGACATTTTGTAAAAAGGCTATTTTAAGGTTAGGGTTAGTGTTGGGGTTAGGAGTAGGGAGTTAGGAGTTAGGAGTTAGGAGTTAGGAGTTAGGCTTAAAGGTTAGGGAGGTGTGTGTTTGTTTCTCTGTGTGTGTGTGTGTGTGTGTGTGTGTGTGTGTGTGTGTGTGTGTATCTGTGTGTGTGTGTCTCTGTGTGTGTATGTATCTGTGTGTGTGTATGTATCTGTGTGTGTGTGTGTGTGTGTGTGTGTGTGTGTATCTGTGTGTGTGTGTCTCTGTATGTGTGTGTATGTATCTGTGTGTGTGTGTGTGTGTGTGTGTGTGTGTGTGTGTGTGTATCTGTGTGTGTGTGTGTGTGTATATCTGTGTGTGTGTCTGTGTGTGTGTGTGTATCTGTGTGTGTGTGTCTCTGTGTGTGTGTGTGTATCTGTGTGTGTGTGTGTCTCTCTGTGTGTGTGTGTTTGTCTCTGTGTGGGTGTGTGTCTCTGTGTCTGCTTGTGCATGTCTTTGTCTCGTGTGTGTGTGTCTGTGTGTGACTGTGTGTGTGTGTTTGTTTCTGTGTGTGTGTGTGTGTGTATCTGTATGTGCATGTTTGTCTGTGTGTGTGTGTGTGTGTTTCTCTCTGTGTGTGTGTGTGTGTGTGTGTGTGTGTGTCTGTGTGTGTGTGCGTGTGTGTGCGTGTGTGTGTGTGTCTGTCTGTGTGTGTGTGTGTGTGTGTGTCTCTGTGTTTGTCTCTGTGTGTGTGTGTCTCGGTGTGTGTGTGTGTGTCTCTGTGTTTATCTGTGTGTGTGTCTCGGTGTGTGTGTGTCTCTGTGTGTGTGTGCGTGTGTGTGTCTCTGTGTTTATCTGTGTGTGTGTCTCGGTGTGTGTGTGTCTCTGTGTGTGCGTGTGTGTGTGTGTGTGTCACCATCTGTAGGTAATGGGTCAGATGCAAACACATGGAGGTGGGAGAACAGCCTGGTCTCATAGACTAGACGTAACATAGTGATCATGTTTGGAGGTTGGAGAGAAACACACATTTTTGGAGGTGGACCAGACACATTACAGTTGAGTAAATCCACATGTCCCCTCTTCCTCTCCTCTGTCGTTTTGAAGCGAGGTTATGGCGAAGGTGATTGTCCTTTTTGGCTACTTCTTTCAAGACTTCTCTTAAGGCTGCGTCTCATATGACACCTTCTCTACAGTGCACTGCTTTTGACCAGGGCCCTCAGTGTCTACCCTACATAATGAATAGGGTGCTGTTTGGGACCCTCGGGTACTTCCCATTGTGGGTTTGAATGACTTGTCAGTAGTCGGCCAGCCGGGACAAATCAAGATCTATCAAGCTGGTCCATCTTCATTAAAATGGCTGCTGTCACACAACTGATCAGTCAAAGTGTGTGTGTGTGTGTGTGTGTGGGTGTGGGTGTGTGTGTGTGTGTGTGAGTGTGTGTGTGTTTGTGTGTGTGTGAGAGAGAGTTGGTGTGTGTGTGTGTGTGTGTGTGTGTGTTAACAGTAGCAGAAGCCCCTTATAATGACAGGAGAACAGACAGGAGGGCATTTGACCTACTACCCTCATTGAACTTTAACCTCAACCAACCCCCAGCCCTCCTCCTCAGAACCCCTGGCTGACCTCATCCCTATCCCTCAGAACACACACACCTCGGAACACACACACACCTCAGAACACACACACACACACACACACACACACACACACACACACACACACACACACACACACACACACACACACACACACACACACACACACAACACACACACACACACACACACACACACACACACACACACACACACACACACACACACACACACACACACCACACACCTCAGAGCACACAAACATCAGAACACACACACACACACCTCACACAAAAACAACCACACACACACACCTCAGAACCCTCACTCCACCCTACTAAACCACAGAAAAACCCCTCCTACCCTCGAACACACCCCGCCAGTCTACAAAGCCCTTAGCTCTCAGACCCCCCTCTCTGCCCAGTCAGATCAAAGCACCTTGGGGGTTGAGAGGGAGCTGACCCGTGGGACAGCCAGAGTACCCTGCTGTTTGGCTAGCCCACAGTGTGAAAAGAGACAAACACAGTGTGCCCGCCAGTGTATTTCTGTGTGAGCCTGCGTGTGTGAATGTGTCCTGTTATATACTTCCCACTAGGATGTAGATGACAGACTTCCTTCCCACTAGGCTGTAGATGACAGACTTCCTGCTAGGCTGTAGGTGACAGACTTCCTGCTAGGCTGTAGGTGACAGACTTCCTGCTAGGCTGTAGGTGACAGACTTCCTGCTAGGCTGTAGGTGACAGACTTCCTGCTAGGCTGTAGGTGACAGACTTCCCGCTAGGCTGCAGATGACAGACTTCCTTCCCGCTAGGCTGTAGATGACAGACTTCCTGCTAGGCTGTAGATGACAGACTTCCTTCCCGCTAGGCTGTAGATGACAGACTTCCTTCCCGCTAGGCTGTAGATGACAGACTTCCTTCCTGCTAGGCTGTAGATGACAGACTTCCTTCCCGCTAGGCTGTAGATGACAGACTTCCTTCCCGATATTCTGTAGATGACAGACATCCTTCCTGCTAGGCTGTAGATGACAGACTTCCCGCTAGGCTGTAGATGACAGACTTCCTTCCTGCTAGACTGTAGATGACAGACTTCCTTCCTGCTAGGCTGTAGGTGACAGACTTCCTTCCCGCTAGGTTGTAGGTGACAGACTTCCTGCTAGGCTGTAGATGACAAACCATGTGACAACTGCAGTCTGGGAGAGGCTGTCCTCTCTGTGGCAGGATGAGTGGAGTGGCTGGCTGTCCTCTCTGTGGCAGGGTGAATGGAGTGGCTGGCTGTCCTCTCTGTGGCAGGATGACGGGAGTGGCTGACTGTCGTCTCTGTGGCAGGATGACGGGAGTGGCTGTGAATGACACAGAGTATGGTTGGTTCTGTCATCAGACGCACAAACAAGGAGACACAAACACAGACAAATAGACCCGAAGACAGAGACATGAACCCAAGCATACTGATGTCAAACATCTATCCTGTCTGATACTGTGTGTGTGTGTGTTATATTGCTTGTGACCTGGGTGAAAAACTTCCCCGTGGTATCTCCAAAATGATCAATAATGACATTATATTCCTATAGAGCTGCTGCTGAATGTGTGTGTGTGTGTGTGTAATCATATGTTTATTTACTCGTGACTTGACTTAATTAGACTGAATTGCTCTTCCCTAAAAACAACACAGGTTTTTTTTTTTAATATCCCTTTATTAAATACAGCCTCAGACATCAGACAATTACGTGACAACAGGAAGTAATGAATGATGATCTATTCACTCTGGAGCGATGAGATAGATCAGTCTATTTGCATGTATACTTTACATCAACAAAAAGCATCATATAATGTACGTTTGATGATATGGGGACAAGGTTAGTGTTTAGGTCAGAGACAAGACACACTGTCCAGGACACACTTCCACACACTTCCACACTCCACATCAGGTGAAGTCGGTTAGGGTGGTGATCAGTCAGAGTGACAGCTGTGGGTTTGTTTACTGGCCTTTGTGTTTGTTTTAGAGTCATTCGTTTGGGCAGTTTGGTATTTTCACTTTCTGTACATATTTAATGTTTCGTCGCCATCTGAACCAAAAAATAATCTGCTTGGATTGGCCAGACCCAGAGGTCAAGAGAGAGAGAGCTGACCCTGGGCCAAGGTAAGGCCGCTGTACCTCTGGGCCAAGGTAAGGCTGCTGTCTCCCTGGGCCAAGGTAAGGCTGCTGTCTCTCTGGGCCAAGGTAAGCCTGCTGTCTCCCTGGGCCAAGGTAAGCCTGCTGTCTCCCTGTGCCAAGGTAAGCCTGCTCTCTCCCTGGGCCAAGGTAAGGCTGCTGTCCCTCTGGGCCAAGGTAAGGCTGCTGTCCCTCTGGGCCAAGGTAAGCCTGCTGTCTCCCTGGGCCAAGGTAAGCCTGCTGTCTCCCTGGGCCAAGGTAAGCCTGCTGTCTCCCTGGGCCAAGGTAAGGCTGCTGTCTCTGGGCCAAGGTAAGGCTGCTGTCTCTGGGCCAAGGTAAGGCTGCTGCAACACCTAGCTTATATAACTTATACACACACACACACACACACACACACACACACACACACTCACACAGAAACACACAACTTATACACATACCACTTAGGCACATACACACACACACACACACACACACACACACACACAGACAGACACACAGACAGACAGACACAAACACACCCACGTGATGTGTATGTGTGTGGTAGCTGTGACCATCTACCCCGAGGGCCTCTAAACTGACCAGACTGTGAAAAAGGCATAGAGCTTTAACTAACCAGCAAGATCACTTATGGGACCTGATGCCCACCTCTCAGTCCACCTCTGGCTGACTCTCTCTGTCGTTCCCCCCTCCTCCTCTGTCGTTCCCCCCTCCTCCTCTGTCGTTCCCCCTCCTCCTCTGTCATTCCCGCCTTCTCCTCTGTCCCCCCCTCCTCCTCTGTCATTCCCCCTCCTCCTCTGTCATTCCCCCTCCTCCTCTGTCATTCCCGCCTTCTCCTCTGTCCCCCCCCTCCTCCTCTGTCGTTCCCCCTCCTCCTCTGTCATTCCCCCTCCTCCTCTGTCGTTCCCCCTCTCCTCCTCTGTCGTTCCCCTCTCCTCCTCTGTCGTTCCTCCCTCCTCCTTTGTCGTTCCCCTCTCCTCCTCTGTCGTTCCCCTCTCCTCCTCTGTCGTTCCTCCCTCCTCCTCTGTCATTCCCCCTCCTCATCTGTCATTCCACCCTCCTCCTCTGTCATTCCCCCTCCTCATCTGTCATTCCCCCTCCTCCTCTGTCGTTCCTCCCTCCTCCTCTGTCATTCCCCCTCCTCCTCATCTGTCATTCCACCCTCCTCCTCTGTCATTCCCCCTCCTCATCTGTCATTCCCCCTCCTCCTCTGTCATTCCCCCTCCTCCTCTGTCATTACCCCCTCCATTTTTTCCTCCTCCTTTGTCGTTTCCTCCTCTGCTGTTTTTCCCCAATATACCCTCTTTCCCTCCTGGCACGGTCAGTGCAGGTTGGCACCCAAGAGCCAGGCCACCAGAGGGCTAGGCTAACAGGCAACCAGAAGGCTAGGCTAACAGGCAACCAGAGGGCTAGGCGAACAAGCAACCAGAGGGCTAGGCTAACAGGCCACCAGAGGGTTAGGCTAACAGGCCACCAGAGGGCTAGGCTAACCGGCCACCAGAGGGCTAGGCTAACAGGCAACCAGAAGGCTAGGCTAACAGGCAACCAGAGGGCTAGGCGAACAAGCAACCAGAGGGCTAGGCTAACAGGCCACCAGAGGGCTAGGCTAACCGGCCACCAGAGGGCTAGGCTAACAGGCCACCAGAGGGCTAGGCTAACAGGCCACCAAAGGGCTAGGCTAACAGGCAAACAGAAGGCTAGGCTAACAGGCCACCAGTGGGCTAGGCTAACAGGCCACCAAAGGGCTAGGCTAACAGGAAACCAGAGGGCTAGGCTAACAGGCAAACAGAAGGCTAGGCTAACAGGCAACCAGAGGGCTAGGCTAACAGGCCACCAAAGGGCTAGGCTAACAGGCAAACAGAAGGCTAGGCTAACAGGCCACCAGTGGGCTAGGCTAACAGCAGGACTGCATCTGAAAAAGCACTCGTTTCCCTATTTACTGTACTACTTTAGACCAGGGCCCAAAGTTAGGAGAGGAGATGTTGAGATGCCCATAAGCTTCTGGTCTAAAGTAGTGCACTACATAGGGAATAGGTGGCAATTTTAGGTGAACCCCAGTTCTTTTTTGCTCCCCTCTAGTCATTTCACATGTTTTAACAATTTCCTCTCTCCGCTGAAAAAAATTATGCTAATATTTCAGTCCAGTTTCCTGCAGTCTGGAACACCAATTAAGACTCTCTGTCTGTTTGGGTTTCAAGAAGGGCTGCTGAAGAGAGAGACAGACAGGGAGGAAAAACACGCAGGCAGACAGACATGGAGGGACTAAAGGAGAAGGAAGGGAGTAGAGGGAGTAGACCGTGGACTAAAGGAGAAGAAAGGGAGTAGAGGGAGTAGACCGTGGACTAAAGGAGAAGGAAGGGAGTAGAGGGAGTAGACCGTGGACTAAAGGAGAAGGAAGGGAGTAGAGGGAGTAGACCGTGGACTAAAGGAGAAGGAAGGGAGTAGAGAGAGTAGACCGTGGACTAAAGGAGAAGGGAATAGAGGGAGTAGACCGTGGACTAAAGGAGAAGGAAGGGAGTAGAGGGAGTAGACCATGGACTAAAGGAGAAGAAAGGGAGTAGAGGGAGTAGACCGTGGACTAAAGGAGAAGAAAGGGAGTAGAGGGAGTAGACCGTGGACTAAAGGAGAAGGGAATAGAGGGAGTAGACCGTGGACTAAAGGAGAAGAAAGGGAGTAGAGGGAGTAGACCATGGACTAAAGGAGAAGAAAGGGAGTAGAGGGAGTAGACCGTGGACTAAAGGAGAAGGGAATAGAGGGAGTAGACCGTGGACTAAAGGAGAAGAGAATAGAGGGAGTAGACCGTGGACTAAAGGAGAAGAAAGGGAGTAGAGGGAGTAGACCGTGGACTAAAGGAGAAGAAAGGGAGTAGAGGGAGTAGACCGTGGACTAAAGGAGAAGGGAATAGAGGGAGTAGACCGTGGACTAAAGGAGAAGGAAGGGAGTAGAGGGAGTAGACCGTGGACTAAAGGAGAAGGAAGGGAGTAGAGAGAGTAGACCGTGGACTAAAGGAGAAGGGAATAGAGGGAGTAGACCGTGGACTAAAGGAGAAGGAAGGGAGTAGAGGGAGTAGACCATGGACTAAAGGAGAAGAAAGGGAGTAGAGGGAGTAGACCGTGGACTAAAGGAGAAGAAAGGGAGTAGAGGGAGTAGACCGTGGACTAAAGGAGAAGAAAGGGAGTAGAGGGAGTAGACCGTGGACTAAAGGAGAAGGGAATAGAGGGAGTAGACCGTGGACTAAAGGAGAAGGAAGGGAGTAGAGGGAGTAGACCGTGGACTAAAGGAGAAGGAAGGGAGTAGAGAGAGTAGACCGTGGACTAAAGGAGAAGGGAATAGAGGGAGTAGACCGTGGACTAAAGGAGAAGGAAGGGAGTAGAGGGAGTAGACCGTGGACTAAAGGAGAAGAAAGGGAGTAGAGGGAGTAGACCATGGACTAAAGGAGAAGAAAGGGAGTAGAGGGAGTAGACCGTGGACTAAAGGAGAAGAAAGGGAGTAGAGGGAGTAGACCGTGGACTAAAGGAGAAGAAAGGGAGTAGAGGGAGTAGACCGTGGACTAAAGGAGAAGGGAATAGAGGGAGTAGACCGTGGACTAAAGGAGAAGGAAGGGAGTAGAGGGAGTAGACCGTGGACTAAAGGAGAAGGAAGGGAGTAGAGAGAGTAGACCGTGGACTAAAGGAGAAGGGAATAGAGGGAGTAGACCGTGGACTAAAGGAGAAGGAAGGGAGTAGAGGGAGTAGACCGTGGACTAAAGGAGAAGGAAGGGAGTAGAGAGAGTAGACCGTGGACTAAAGGAGACGGAAGGGAGTAGAGGGAGTAGACCGTGGACTAAAGGAGAAGGAAGGGAGTAGAGGGAGTAGACCGTGGACTAAAGGAGAAGAAAGGGAGTAGAGGGAGTAGACCGTGGACTAAAGGAGAAGGGAATAGAGGGAGTAGACCGTGGACTAAAGGAGAAGGAAGGGAGTAGAGGGAGTAGACCGTGGACTAAAGGAGAAGGAAGGGAGTAGAGAGAGTAGACCGTGGACTAAAGGAGACGGAAGGGAGTAGAGGGAGTAGACCGTGGACTAAAGGAGAAGGAAGGGAGTAGAGGGAGTAGACCGTGGACTAAAGGAGGAAGATGGGGTCAAGAAAAGGAGGTTCAGGAGGAGAGAATTCTTGCTGTATCGCCAACAAGTAATCGACCAGCTCCTTGGTGTTGACTTCCAGGTGGATAACTCCAGATAACAGTAATAGACCAGCTCCTTGGTGTTGACTTCCAGATGGATACCTCCAGATAACAGTAATAGACCAGCTCCTTGGTGTTGACTTCCAGATGGATACCTCCAGATAACAGTAATAGACCAGCTCCTTGGTGTTGACTTCCAGATGGATATCTCCAGATAACAGTAATAGACCAGCTCCTTGGTGTTGACTTCCAGATGGATATCTCCAGATAACAGTAATAGACCAGCTCCTTGGTGTTGACTTCCAGATGGATATCTCCAGATAACAGTAATAGACCAGCTCCTTGGTGTTGACTTCCAGATGGATATCTCCAGATAACAGTAATAGACCAGCTCCTTGGTGTTGACTTCCAGATGGATATCTCCAGATATCTCCCTGTCCTGATTGGACCCCAGTCACAGGATGTGTCCCAAAATGGCACCTATTCCTTTTGACCAGACCTCTATGGTGAATAAGGGAATGGAGCGCCATTTGGGACTCAGAAACGGTGATGGATATTTTAAACCAGGGTGGGTTTCATCACAAAGACACATACAGCATGATCAATCTATTCTCAATGCTCTGTCAGAGCTTTTTCCCCAACTCCTCTTCCAGCAGCAGGTCATAGCATACCTTACAGCCATGTACAACTACAACCAGGCCCACTGCTTGGAAAACTGTCTCTCTCTCTGTCCTGTTTCTTCAGACCCCCCCAAAAAACACCCCACCTCGTTGGAAGTCCATTGGATGCATCCCAAATAGCACCCTATAGTCTATGTACCGGCACTACTACCCATAGGGCTCGGGTCTGTAGTACACTATATAGTATACCATTTTGGTACGTATAACCATCTCTCCATCATATAAAAAATCTACTGGGTCCAGAAATTCTCATGTTTAAGAATTTGATCCAGGGATCAGGATAAAAGTTCACATGGCTTTATAAAAGGGGGATGGATTGGTGTCACGGTGCTCAAGGGAACGATGTGGTTCAAAGGTGGGTATAAATGTGGATCTGGGGGAGATTAATCTTGATCACAGGGTGAAATGTTTAGGACGGAGGGGCGTGTAATCGCGTTGGGAAGCGGAACCAACCCCATCGTTATTTAACTGGTATTGTTAAAAGAAATCGGAGCGAAGTGGGGTCGGTCAAATCTGAAATTGAGCGACAATATTGTGAAATTGAAGACGGGGCTGTAACCACTGCCGGTGATAGAGATATTAGCCAAGACTTTGATGAGATGATCTGGCACCATAAATGTCAACGGATCGAATGTCACACTTGAGATATACACATTTGAAAAATCTATTAGGTATTCACTGAACTCTGACGACGTGCCGACCTCTGCTTTGTTAGTCGTACTGCGAACCGCAACAACAACAACAACAACAACAACAACAACAATCCTAATTGGAGTCAATTCATCCAACCACAAAAATAACAATAATCTGGATTGTAGCTGTACACATATATTTGGCCAAGCAGATAAAAATACACCTTATGAAATAACAGGGACTGTCAAGACACACACACACACACGCACGCGCACACACACACACACACACACACACACACACACACACACGCGCACACACGCGCACACACGCACACACACGCACGCACACAGGTGCAGACCTATGCCATTATTCCAACCTCATGGTGTGGAAATACACTGACCCCTTGTAGAGTCCATGCCTCGACGAATTGAGGCTGTTCTGAAGACAAAAGGACATGCAACTCAATATTAGGAAGGTGTTCTTAATGTTTTGTGCACTCAGTATAATGTATATAAAGCACAGGAAATTGATGTTTTTGACAGCACTGCCCCTTTAAACTACCCACAGTGGGTCTGATAGCACTGCCCCTTTAAACTACCCACAGTGGGTCTGATAGCACTGCCCCTTTAAACTACCCACAGTGGGTCTGACAGCACTGCCCCTTTAAACTACCCACAGTGGGTCTGACTATCTGACCCTTTAAACTACCCACAGTGGGTCTGACAGCACTGCCCCTTTAAACTACCCACAGTGGGTCTGACTATCCGACCCTTTAAACTACCCACAGTGGGTTTGACAACACTGCCCCTTTAAACTACCCACAGTGGGTCTGACTATCTGACCCTTTAAACTACCCACAGTGGGTCTGACAGCACTGCCCCTTTAAACTACCCACAGTGGGTCTGACTATCTGACCCTTTAAACTCCCCACAGTGGGTCTGACTATCTGCCCCTTTTAACTACCCATAGTGGGTCTGACAGCACTGCCCTTTAAACTCCCCACAGTGGGTCTGACTATCTGACCCTTTAAACTACCCACAGTGGGTCTGACAGCACTGCCCCTTTAAACTACCCACAGTGGGTCTGACTATCTGCCCCTTTAAACTCCCCACAGTGGGTCTGACTATCTGCCCCTTTAAACTACCCACAGTGGGTCTGACTATCTGACCCTTTAAACTCCCCACAGTGGGTCTGACTATCTGCCCCTTTTAACTACCCACAGTGGGTCTGACAGCACTGCCCCTTTAAACTCCCCACAGTGGGTCTGACTATCTGACCATTTCTTTGCTTTTCTTTCTCTCATTCCATCCCTTAATTCCCCCTCGTTGTCTCTCTCGATCCTCTTCTCTGTTCCTCTCTCTATCCCGTCTTCCCCCTCCCTTCATTCTCCCTCCATCAAAATGCCCCACCCCACTCTTTCCCCTCCCTCCCTCCCTCCCTCCCTCCCTCCTTCCTTCCGTTTTCTCTCCCCACACAGACCTATGCGGTGGCGGGCTTAGGGCTCTAGGTTTGACCGGGGATTTTCTTTCTCCAGGTGGTCTGCCGGTCCTGTCATCTGTCTCCAGGCAGGCTTTGTAGGGTTGCCAGTGTGAGGACAGGCCCCGGCGCAGACTGATGATGGAGATACAGCTCCCTGGCCCAGCTTCTCAAATGGCACCCTATTCCCTAAATAGTACACTACTTTTGACCCGGTGCCCGTACATAGTGCACTATTTAGGGAATAAGGTGCCATTTGGGACGCATCCGGCCGCTAACAAGAGCCCAGTGTTGCTCTGCCGCACAAAGGGAGCCATGTTCAAATGATTCAACCCCTCTTTGATGAGATATCCTGGGGAATATTCTCACAGTGACTAAACCTACACATGTATTGCTTGTCTTACCTTGTCCAGAGACTGCTTTCAGCAGGGGTGTCAAACTCATTCCACGGAGCGCCTAGTGTCTGCAGGGTTTTCCTTTCAATTAAGAATTAGACAACCATGTGTGGGGAGTTCCTTACTAATTAGTGAACTTAATTCATCAATCAAGTACAAGGGTAGAGTGAAACTCCGTAGCCACTCGGCCCTCCATGGAATGAGTTTGACACCTGTGGCTTACAGGGTAAAGAAATTATTTATCTTTTCCATCTGACAGGATCATGTTATGGCTGGGATCTAACAGGATCATGTTTTGGATCATGTTTGGCTGGGATCTGACAGGATCATGTTTTGGCTG
>NC_056444.1:5220815-5232344 GCF_018296145.1 Oncorhynchus tshawytscha
TGAACACATGATCCATTCTAACAGCCCCACAGTAGCTAGGTCTATAGGCAATGCCTTTAGGCAATAATTATGGAATTGAGACCTTCACAGATTCTAGGCCTGACATTAAAATCACATTCAAATATGGGATAAACATTCCCTAAATCAAAGTTAGGCTAGATCCCTGAGCCATCCAGTGACTGAATCGCTTTACAAATGAGCCGTGGTGTAATGAGTGTGAAAGGTGTTGACCCTTCCTTGCCTCCTGAGATATTTACCTGCCGTTCTCTCCCTCTACCTCTCCCTTTTCACACCTGGGCCATTGATCATCGCACCCTCTGACAGCACGATGCTTCAGGGGTGACCGGGCGAAGCTTTTGATCTCAGCTCACAAGATGGCTACCCGCCATCGCCACGGTTACAGGCCATAAACCTGGGTGTTGTTGGAGGGGATGGGAGAAGAGAGGAGCTCCTGGAGGGGATAGGAGAATAGAGGAGCTCCTGGGGGGATAGGAGAAAAGATAGAGGAGCTCTTGGAGGGGCTGGCAGAGGAGATAGAGGAGCTCCTGGAGGGGCTGGGAGAATAGAGGAGCTCCTGGAGGGGATGGGAGAATAGAGGAGCTCCTGGAGGGGATGGGAGAAGAGATAGAGGAGCTCCTGGACGGGATGGGAGAATAGAGGAGCTCCTGGAGGGATGGGAGAAGAGGTAGAGGAGCTCCTGGAGGGGATGGGAGAATAGAGGAGCTCCTGGAGGGGATGGGAGAAGAGATAGAGGAGCTCCTGGAGGGGATGGGAGGATGGGAGAATAGAGGAGCTCCTGGAGGGGATGGGAGAATAGAGGTGCTCCTGGAGGGGATGGGAGAAGAGATAGAGGAGCTCCTGGATGGGGAATGAAAAGAGAGGAGCTCCTGGAGGGGATAGGAGAAGAGATAGAGGAGCTCCTGGAGGGGATGGGAGAAGAGATAGAGGAGCTCCTGGAGGGGATGGGAGAAACAATAGAGGAGCTCCTGGAGGGGATGGGAGAATAGAGGAGCTCCTGGAGGGGATGGGAGAATAGAGGAGCTCCTGGAGGGGCAGGGAGAAGAGATCGAGGAGCTCCTGGAGGGGAATGAGCAAAGAGGAGCTCCTGGAGGGGATTGGAGAATAGAGGAGCTCCTGGGGGGCAGGGAGAAGAGATCGAGGAGCTCCTGGAGGGGGGAAAAGAGATGAGCTCCTGGAGGGGATAGGAGAAGAGATAGAGGAGCTCCTGGAGGGATTGGGAGAATAGAGGAGCTCCTGGAGGGGATGGGAGAATAGAGGAGCTCCCTGGAGGGGATGGGAGAATAGAGAGCTCCTGGAGGGGATGGGAAAAGAGAGAGGAGCTCCCAGAGGGGATGGGAAGAGATAGAGGAGCTCCCAGAGGGGATGGGAGAATAGAGGAGCTCCCAGAGGGGATGGGAGAATAGAGGAGCTCCCAGAGGGGATGGGAGAATAGAGGAGCTCCCAGAGGGGATTGAGAATAGAGGAGCTGAGAATAGAGGGAGCTCCCAGAGGGGATGGGAGAATAGAGGAGCTCCCAGAGGGGATGGGAGAATAGAGGGGCTCCCAGAGGGGATGGGAGAATAGAGGAGCTCCCAGAGGGGATGGGAGAATAGAGGAGCTCCCAGAGGGGATGGGAGAATAGAGGAGCTTCCAGAGGGGATGGGAGAATAGAGGAGCTCCCAGAGGGGATGGGAGAATAGAGGAGCTCCCAGAGGGGATGGGAGAATAGAGGAGCTCCCAGAGGGGATGGGAGAATAGAGGAGCTCCCAGAGGGGATGGGAGAATAGAGGAGCTCCCAGAGGGGATGGGAGAATAGAGGAGCTCCCAGAGGGGATGGGAGAATAGAGGAGCTCCCAGAGGGGATGGGAGAATAGAGGAGCTCCCAGAGGGCATGGGAGAATAGAGGAGCTCCCAGAGGGGATGGGAGAATAGAGGAGATGGGAGAATAGAGGAGCTCCCAGAGGGGATGGGAGAATAGAGGAGCTCCCAGAGGGGATGGGAGAATAGAGGAGCTCCCAGAGGGGATGGGAGAATAGAGGAGCTCCCAGAGGGGATGGGAGAATAGAGGAGCTCCCAGAGGGGATGGGAGAATAGAGGAGCTCCCAGAGGGGATGGGAGAATAGAGGAGCTCCCAGAGGGGATGGGAGAATAGAGGAGCTCCCAGAGGGGAATCCAGTTTATGTAAAATGCCATTTTTTCTTCATGATAACGCTATCCAATGTTAGGTTTATTTGCAATGCTTATTTTTAAGCCTTTTGAAATAGCAATTTTCATAACTTAACTTTATGACCAAAAATATGCACAATGTCACGATCGTCGTAAAGAGGAGACCAAGGCACAGTGTGAGTAGAGTTCCACATAATTTTAATCAACTGAAACTCACCTAACAAAAACAACAAATAACCAAACGAACAGTGCCGCTACAGGTGTGCACTCGGGCATCTCAATGTAGAAAAGATCCCACAACACAAATGAGGAAAATGGCTACCTAAATATGACAGCTGTCTCTGATTGGGAACCATATCAGGCCAACATAGACATACAAAACCCCTAGACATGCAAAATAGCGGACCCACCCTAGTCACACCCTGACCTAACCAAGATATATAGAAAAAACAGAGATATCTAAGGTCAGGGCGTGACACATAATCATTTGTCTCCCTGTAAGAAAAGAAAAGAATACATTTCAATATATTTATCATCACGTAAAATGTATTGCATATACTCAGTACCAGTCAAAAGATGACACACCTACTCATTCCAGGATTTTTCTTTATTTGTACTATTTTCTACATTGTAGAATAATAGTGACGACATCAACACTATGAAATAACACACATGGAGTCATGTCGTAACCAAAAAAAAAAGTGTTAAACAAATCAAAATATATTTTATATTTGAGATTCTTAAAAGTAGCCACCCTTTGCCTTGATGACAGCTTTGAACACTCTTGGCATTCTCTCAACCAGCTTCATGAGGAATGCTTTTCTAACGGTCTTGAAGGAGTTCCTACATATGCTAAGCACTTGTTGGCTGCTTTATTGGGAGGGGGGAACCCACACATGCGGAGATCATCCGTTCACCTACTCTGTTTCTCACAAAGACACATCTCCACCAGTCTAACGTTCATTTCTCGTGTTTCTTGGCCCAAGCAAGTCTGTTCTTCTTATTGGTGTCCTTTAGTAGTGGTTTCTTTGCAGCAATTCGACCATGAAGGCCTGATTCACACAGTCTCCTCTGAACAGTTGATGTGCTCTCTCGCACGAAAGGAACTTATCCTCTGCAGCAGAGGTAACTCTGGGTCTTCCTTTCCTGTGGCGGTTCTCATGAGAGCCAGTATCATCATAGCGCTTGATGGTTTTTGCAACTGCACTTGAAAAAACTTTTAAAGTTCTTGAAATATTCCCAGATTGACTGACCTTCATGTCTTAAAGTAATGATGGACTGTTCTTTCTCTTTGCTTATTTGAGCTGTTCTTGCCATAATATTGTTCAGCAGGCTTATGATGATGGGGAAAACTTGGAGTATTTCGGGGGTTTATTGGGTTAAAATCTTCCTTGAAGACACAGAGGGGGAACAGATGTTGAATTTTGTCACTTTAGCAAGACTTTATTCATATTGACAATCAAAGTGATTGACTGTATTCTCCATACGGTCTAAATCAAAGGGCAATTTAATTCCATAGAACACATTGGTGCATCATTTCTACCTGCAGTAACATATCAAAAGGACGCAAAAGGCACTCACTTCGTGGAACGTTAAGTTTTGAATGTTGGTTGCAATGCTCTCAAGTTGGTTTGTGGAGTCACTACATGACTATTAACATGTTTCTAGTCATTTAAATGCCTGTTGCTGCTTTGTGTCTAAGTTGCGGAAAAAAAGAAGAAGCATTTTCACAAAATATGTTGTAGCGGCAGCAGCCTATCAGAAGACTTCGAGGCGTGGCTTGTTGGGGGCGTGACTTTGTCTTTGTGCTTTTTTTTGGCCAGCCAGGAGATGGATTGTCATGCCAGTTCATCTGCTATGTTGAGGTCTGTGATGATAGGTTGAGGTCTGTGATGATAGGTTGAGTTCTGTGATGCTATGTTGAGGTCTGTGATGATAGGTTGAGTTCTGTGATGATAGGTTGAGGTCTGTGACGATAGGTTGAGGTCTGTGATGATAGGTTGAGGTCTGTGACGATAGGTTGAGGTCTGTGATGATAGGTTGAGTTCTGTGATGTTAGGTTGAGGTCTGTGACGATAGGTTGAGGTCTGTGATGATAGGTTGAGGTCTGTGACGATAGGTTGAGGTCTGTGATGATAGGTTGAGTTCTGTGATGATAGGCTGCGGTCTGTGATGATAGGTTGAGGTCTGTGATGATAGGTTGAGGTCTGTCATGATAGGTTGAGATCTGTGATGATAGGTTGAGATCTGTGATGATAGGCTGCGGTCTGTGATGATAGGTTGAGGTCTGTCATGATAGGTTGAGCTTGTACACCACTAGTTATGGAGTCTTAATTGTTAATGAGACTGTCATTCGTGATGCTGAAGAGGCTACTGAAATAGAATTGTTAGGACAGTGACCAATTCAATACGCTATGATTTGGCACAATGTTACACTTGTATTTATTATATTATTTTACTACTTATACTTTGATTTAAAATATATATTTCATACAGGTACATTTAAATGCATGTTGAAATATGTTTATGTTTTACAAAACATACCCAAAGACAGTGCCTTCAGAAAAGTGTTCATACCCCTTGACTTGTTCCACATTTTCTTGTGTTACAGCCTGGATTCTAAATGGATTACATAGCTTCCCCCTTTAACTCTGTCACTCGGGAACATTCACTGTCTTCTTGGTAAGCAACTCCAGTGTAGATTTGGCTTTGTGTTTTAGGTTATTGTCCTGCTGAAAGGGGAATGAATCTCCCAGTGTCTGGTGGAAAGCAGACAGAACCAGATTATCCTCTAGGATTTTGCCTGCACTGAGCTCCATTCTGTTTATTTTTTTATCCTGAAAACTTCCCAGTCCTTAACAATTACAAGCACACCCATAACATGATGCAGCCACCACTATATTTAAAAATATGAAGAGTGGTACTCAGTGATGTGATGTGTTGGATTTGACCCGAAACACAAATGCTTTGTATTCAGGACAAGAAGTCAACAGATTTCCCACATGTTTTGCGATGTTACTTCAGTGCCAAACAGTTTTGAAATATTTATATATGCATTTAACATATATTGTGATATACATTTTTACATATATTTATGTATATATTTATGTTGGAATGTATTGAAAATGCAACATACATAAAACAAATCTAGCATTATTTGGTCAATAAAAAATAAAAATAAAAAATGAATTATTATTAACTTAATTTTTTTTAAATATTTAAATATATATTAGTATCCTAACTAATGATCAAATATATATGTTTGATGTCTTTTTTTCCATACGGGTCTACAAATTAGGTTGAGTAAGAATTGTGTCCACAAATGTACCCACATTTCTTCCCTATGTAAATAGTTTATGATTAGCCATAATGTAGTTATTTGTTAGATATTCCTTATTAGCTGAAATCCATTTTAGCTGTCGCGCTAGCTGTTAGGTCCTCCAAACAGATTCACAAATCATGGGAATTTGTCACGCTATGCAGACAGACGTTGTCTCCCTTTCCGAGGCACGTGTTGCTAGGCGACCCGCCTGCGGTTTGCTTGGTCAGGCCAGCTCCCTGTGGCACGTGTTGCTAGGCAACCCGCCCGCGGTTTGCTTGGTCAGGCCTGCTCCCAGTGGCACGTGTTGCTAGGCAACCCGCCTGCGGTTTGCTTGGTCAGGCCAGCTCCCTCTGGCACGTGTTGCTAGGCAACCCACCCGCGATTTGCTTGGTCAGGCCAGCTCCCTGTGGCACGTGTTGCTAGGCAACCCACCCGCGGTTTGCTTGGTCAGGCCAGCTCCCTGTGGCACGTGTTGCTAGGCACCCGCCCGCGGTTTACTTGGTCAGGCCAGCTCCCTGTGGCACGTGTTGCTAGGCAACCCACCCGCGGTTTGCTTGGTCAGGCCAGCTCCCTGTGGCACGTGTTGCTAGGCTACCCGCCCGCGGTTTGCTTGGTCAGGCCAGCTCCCTGTGGCACGTGTTGCTAGGCACCCACCCACGGTTGATGTAGTGATGTAGTTTTAGTGGAATTTTGCAGCTGTTGTTGGTAAGTAAAGTGTCTGCTAGCTTTTAGCTAATATATTCCTCTTAAATGTAATTTTTTTGCCTGATTCGTTATGCAGTTAGTATGTCCTCATAACCTGAGTTTTCACATCTTGTCAGCAGGGGGAAATTGGAGAATCTTTGGTTTGTGCTCTTTTTCCCCAGTTCATCGCTGTAGAATTACATACGGAATCATTTCTTTTATAGAATAATTTATTTTATAGAATTACATATGGAATAATTTATTTTATAGAATTACACAGAATGAGTTATTTTACAGAATAATTTATTTTATAGAATTACATACGGAATCATTTGTTTACAGAATCATTTATTTTATAGAATTACATACGGAATCATTTATTTTATAGAAGTACAAACAGATTCATTTATTTTATAGAATTACATACAGAATCATTTATTTTACAGAATAATTCATTTTATAGAATTACATACAGAAAAATTTTTTTAGTTTACAGAATTATTGATTTTTAACTGTGGGAATCCCATCGGTATGCAGGCATCACAAAGCTCTAAGAATCCCATCGTTTGTATGCAGGCATCACAAAGCTCTGAGAAACCCATCGGTATGCAGGCATCACAAAGCTCTAAGAATCCCATCGGTATGCAGGCATCACAAAGCAACATGAAGAAGCAGTCTTCATGAGTGTCAGGCCAAGGTGTTAACTTTGAATCAGTCCGCTCACCCAATAGAACCATATTCCCTATTTAGTGCACAGCTTTTGTCAAAAGTAGAGCAGCCTATTGGGGAATAAGGTTTCATTTGGGACTCGGTAGAGTTTTCACTCCAGACGGTGTATGGATTGTGGTCTAAGGTATTTCTGGGGTAAGTCAGGGGGTTTTCCAAACCACATATAATAACTGTGATTTACCGCCGAGGACAGAGGAACACACTTTTATTTTTACATCCTTGGATGTGTTGCAAAGAGCACCCTATTCCCTATATAGTGCACTTCTTTTGAACTAGGACACGTAGGCCTCTGGTCAAAAGTAGTGCACTAAACAGGGAATAGGGTTATTGGCCCTGGTCTAAAGTAGTGCACTAAACAGGGAATAGGGTTATGGGCCCTGGTCTAAAGTAGTGCACTAAACAGGGAATAGGGTTATGGGTCCTGGTCTAAAGTAGTGCACTAAACAGGGAATAGGGTTATGGGCCCTGGTCTAAAGTAGTGCACTATATAGGGCATAGGGTTTCATTTAGGATATACCCTCTTTACCCCTGGTTAGCTCCATCCACCTCTACCAAGGATGGAAGGAAGGCACACAAGACAGACCATTATATCTCAGTCCACATTGAGATAAGGAACACCCAGATGAGTGGAGACTCCCGTCAGACAAAGCCGGTCCTATTGCAGCAGTGTGGGTAATTGTCCTGTTGGTGGGGAGGGACGGGGGGGACGGGGGGACGGGACGGGACGGGGGGGAGTGGTGAAGCTGAGCGGGTGTGTTTTGGCAAATTGCACCAGATTTATCTTGGCTATAGGCATCCTCTTTCCTGGGTTTCCTTCTCGGGTTTCTGTCGCCTCTCCCCGGCGCGAGTTCCAAAGGGCACCCTATTCCCTGTATAGTGCACTACTTTTAGACCAGGGCTCGTAGTGCACTATATAGGGAATAGGGTGCCTTTTGGGATGCCAGAGCCAGTCACAGTACAGGGCCTTATCACGCTGCCCTCCTCTCAGTGGCTGGTCACAGCGGTAAGATTTCAGGTGCTGGCCCTGGTCTCCAGAGGAACAGGTGTCCCCTCTGTGTCTGGGCGGCTGGGGTCTCGCTGGGGAGGCCTGGGAAAGGGCAGGTACCGCCAAGGCCTGGTTCTACCTCAGCGGACAGATAACAGTGGGGCTTTGAGGATGAATTCAGCCTAATTGCTTAAGGAGTCTGTGGAAGTTGGAATAGTTAGGAAGGAGGTAGACAAAAGAAGAGGAAAAACAAAACAAACAGAAATTCTCCCAGCGATTCTTGGCTGTAGGAAGACAATGGAGTTTTTAATGATGGGAAAGAGACAACATCTTCATGCTACTGTAGGTGATAAGTTCACGTGGCCAAGGAGTGGCAAATCGGTTCGACTCCAATCCCAATACTCCCCCCTTAGCCCTTCACCTCAGTTTAGCACGATCCTGTGGGCCGGAGGGTTGTCCCATTTCAACTTTGAGCGAGGCATAGTGCGGCAGGTAACCTAGTGGTTCGAGCGTTGGGCCAGTAACCGAAAGGTTACTAGATCGAATACCTGAGCTGACAAGGTAAAACTCTGTCGTTCTGTCCCTTAACAAGGCAGTTAACCCACTGTTCCTAAGCCGTCATTTGTTCTTAACTGACTTGCCTAGCTAAATAAAAGATTATATACAGAAAATAAAGCCCTCTAGTTGACCCTCCAAAACTAAGCGAAATTGAGGTCCAGACTGGTCGTCACTAGTTACCATATAAACCCCGCCTCTTTCAAAAATGTCTCTTCTTACAATGTGATTTTAAACCACAGGAGGTTGGTGGAAACTTATTTTGGGAGGACGGGCTCGTGGAAATAGCTGGAGCGGAATCAGAGGCATGGTATCAGACACATCAAACACCTGGTTTCCATGGTATCAGACACATCAAACACATGGTTTCCATGGTATCAGACACATCAAACACGTGGTTTCCATGGTATCAGACACATCAAACACGTGGTTTCCATGGTAACAGACATATCAAACACGTGGTTTCCATGGTATCAGACACATCAAACACGTGGTTTCCATGGTATCAGACACATCAAACACGTGGTTTCCATCCCTCAACAGCCTCCACTGGTTTTAAACCAAAACTCAAACCGTGGTTTCCATGGTATCAGACACATCAACCTGGTATCATGCCCATAATCCTGACCTAACTTAAATTAACCACACTGCCCACAAAGCTAATTTTTGTTTACATACATTTTTACCATACGGCCAATTTTTATTTTTGTGGCTGTCCTATCTAGTGGAAACCATCCAGACTTGATAGCAAGGGGTTACCAAATCTCCCATGAAGCTCGGTGAGCCAAGGCTCTATTATTATATTTCTGTAAAGTAAATTATTCTGTACGTAATTCTATAAAATCAATTATTCTATAAAATAAATCATTCTGTATGTAATTCTATAAAATAAATGATTCTGTATGTAATTCTATAAAATGAATGATTCTGTATGTAATTCTATAAAATAAATGATTCTGTAAAATAAATTATTCTGTATGTAATTCTATAAAATAAATTATTCTGTAAAATAAATTATTCCGTATGTAATTCTATAAAATAAATGATTCTGTATGTAATTCTATAAAATAAATGATTCTGTATGTAATTCTATAAAATGAATGATTCTGTATGTAATTCTATAAAATAAATTATTGTGTAAAATAAATTATTCCGTATGTAATTCTACGGTGATGAACTGGGGAAAAAGAGCACAAACCAAAGACTCTCCAGCTTCCCCCAGCTGACAAGATGTCTAAACTGAGGTTATGAGGACATACTAGAGTACTGAGAGTTTGTGCAACAAGTCCCCCTTTCTCCCTCTCCCTTTCCCCTCTCTTCTACCGTCTACCTTCTCCCCTCCCCCTCTCCCCTCTCTCCCTCTCCCCTCTCTTCTCCCCCCTCTCCCTCTCCCTCTCTTCTCCCTCCTCTCCCTCTCCCCTCTCTTCTCTCCCTCTCTTCTCCCCCTCTCCCTCTCTTCTCCCCCTCTCCCTCTCTTCTCCTCTCTCTCCCTCTCCCCCCTCACTTCTCCCCCTCTCCCTTTCCCCTCTCTTCTCCCCTCTCCCTTTCCCCTCTCTTCTCCCCTCTCTCCCTCTCCCTCTCCCCCTCTCTTCCCTCCCCTCTCTCCCCTCTCCCTCTCTTCTCCCCCTCTCCCTCTCTTCTCCCTCTCTTCTCCCCCCTCTCCCTCTCTTCTCTGCTCTCTCCCTTTCCCCTCTCTTCTCTGCTCTCTCCCTCTCCCTCTCTTTTCCCCCTCTCTCCCTCTCCCCTCTCTCCCCCCTCTCTTCTCCCCCTCTCCCTTTCCCCCCTCTCTTCTCCCCTCTCTCCCTCTCCCCTCTCCCCCTCTCTTCTCCTCGTCTCCCATATATCAGCTGACCTTTGCTGAGGCTGACCGTACTCCACCTTTGATGTGTGGAGTATTCTGGAGTACTATTAGTAATCACAATGGGGACAGACCCCCGAAGGGCCCAGTTCACCAACTCCAAAACTCTTGTTTGGGGCCCGAGCCCACATAAAAAAAGGGCCCTTAAAGAAAAGTTGTATATATTTTTTACTGTTCCTCCCTTCAACATCCGTTATTGTAAAGTGAAAAGTAAGCACACCCTTGGTGCTGCGATAATGGTTCTGTAAATTACAGTTTAAGAGCGTCTTGTCTCGTGCCTTGGTGCTCAATCGCTCCTGAGGCTGAAGATGAAGGGGTAGAGGGATGGAGGGGTGGAGGGGTGGAGTGATGGAGGGATGAAGAGAGGGGTATGGAGGGATGGAGAGATACAGGGATGGAGAGATAGAGGGATGAGAGATAGAGGGATGGAGAGATACAGGGATGGAGAGATACAGGGATGGAGAGATAGAGGGGTAGAGGGAAGGAGGGATGGAGAGATAGAGGGGTAGAGGGATGGAGGGATGGAGGGATGGAGGGATGGAGAGATGGAGAGATGGAGGGATGAAGAGAGGGGTATGGGGGATGGAGAGATACAGGGATGGAGAGATACAGGGATGGAGAGATAGAGGGGTAGAGGGAAGGAGGGATGGAGAGATACAGGGATGGAGAGATACAGGGATGGAGAGATAGAGGGGTAGAGGGAAGGAGGGATGGAGAGATACAGGGATGGAGAGATAGAGGGATACAGGGATGGAGGGATAGAGAGATAGATGGATGGAGGGATGGAGAGATAGAGGGGTAGAGGGATGGAGAGATAGAGGGTCAGAGGGATGAGAGATAGAGGGGTAAGAGGGATGGAGAGATAGAGGGGTAGAGGGATGGAGAGATAGAGGGGTAGAGGGGTAGAGGGATGGAGAGATAGAGGGGTAGAGGGATGGAGAGATAGAGGGGTAGAGGGATGGAACAATACGGCCTCCCAGAGGATGTTACTCAGGCCCTGATCAGGGGCTCAGCCTGCTTCCCAAACGGATCCCTTTATGGTGGACTGCGCTGTCCTTCTTCCTCCAGCCAGGACGGACCCAGATGCATCCCAATAAAATCTTCAAAAGCTTCTCCCTCTTAACTTTCACTATCAAACATATGTGTGCAGTTAGGATGTTTTATTTGACAGTCAAATATGTTGAGGAAATGGTTTAGTGGATGTGGATAAGGGAAATACTGGTTTAACCC
>NC_056444.1:5232444-5239944 GCF_018296145.1 Oncorhynchus tshawytscha
CTCAGACTAGTGTAGGAACAACAACACTGTAACAGGTTTAACCCTCAGACAGTAGACTAGTGTAGGAACAACCACACTGTAACAGGTTTAACCCTCAGACAGTAGACTAGTGTAGGAACAACCACACTGTAACAGGTTTAACCCTCAGACAGTAGACTAGTGTAGGAACAACCACACTGTAACAGGTTTAACCCTCAGACAGTAGACTAGTGTAGGAACAACCACACTGTAACAGGTTTAACCCTCAGACAGTAGACTAGTGTAGGAACAACCACACTGTAACAGGTTTAACCCTCAGACTAGTGTAGGAACAACCACACTGTAACAGGTTTAACCCTCAGACAGTAGACTAGTGTAGGAACAACCACACTGTAACAGGTTTAACCCTCAGACAGTAGACTAGTGTAGGAACAACCAGACTGTAACAGGTTTAACCCTCAGACAGTAGACTAGTGTAGGAACAACCACACTGTAACAGGTTTAACCCTCAGACAGTAGACTAGTGTAGGAACAACCACACTGTAACAGGTTTAACCCTCAGACTAGTGTAGGAACAACCACACTGTAACAGGTTTAACCCTCAGACTAGTGTAGAAACAACCACCCTGTAACAGGTTTAACCCTCAGACAGTAGACTAGTGTAGGAACAACCACACTGTAACAGGTTTAACCTCAGACAGTAGACTAGTGTAGGAACAACCAGACTGTAACAGGTTTAACCTCAGACAGTAGACTAGTGTAGGAACAACCACACTGTAACAGGTTTAACCCTCAGACAGTAGACTAGTGTAGGAACAACCACACTGTAACAGGTTTAACCCTCAGACAGTAGACTAGTGTAGGAACAACCACACTGTAACAGGTTTAACCCTCAGACAGTAGACTAGTGTAGGAACAACCACACTGTAACAGGTTTAACCTCAGACAGTAGACTAGTGTAGGAACAACCACACTGTAACAGGTTTAACCCTCAGACTAGTGTAGGAACAACCACACTGTAACAGGTTTAACCCTCAGACTAGTGTAGGAACAACCACACTGTAACAGTTTTAACCCTCAGACTAGTGTAGGAACAACCACACTGTAACAGGTTTAACCCTCAGACATTAGACTAGTGTAGAAACAACCACACTGTAACAGGTTTAACCCTCAGAATAGTGTAGGAACAACCACACTGTAACAGGTTTAACCCTCAGACTACTGTAGGAACAACCACACTGTAACAGGTTTAACCCTCAGACTAGTGTAGGAACAACCACACTGTAACAGGTTTAACCCTCAGACTAGTGTAGGAACAACCACACTGTAACAGGTTTAGCCCTTAGACAGTAGAATAGTGTAGGAACAACCACACTGTAACAGGTTTAACCCTCAGACAGTAGACTAGTGTAGGAACAACCACACTGTAACAGGTTTAACCCTCAGACAGTAGACTAGTGTAGGAACAACCACACTGTAACAGGTTTAACCCTCAGACAGTAGACTAGTGTAGGAACAACCACACTGTAACAGGTTTAACCCTCAGACATTAGACTAGTGTAGGAACAACCACACTGTAACAGGTTTAACCCTCAGACTAGTGTAGGAACAACCACACTGTAACAGGTTTAACCCTCAGACAGTAGACTAGTGTAAGAACAACCAGACTGTAACAGGTTTAACCCTCAGACAGTAGACTAGTGTAGGAACAACCACACTGTAACAGGTTTAACCCTCAGACAGTAGACTAGTGTAGGAACAACCAGACTGTAACAGGTTTAACCCTCAGACAGTAGACTAGTGTAGGAACAACCACACTGTAACAGGTTTAACCCTCAGACAGTAGACTAGTGTAGGAACAACCACGCTGTAACAGGTTTAACCCTCAGACATTAGACTAGTGTAGAAACAACCACACTGTAACAGGTTTAACCCTCAGAATAGTGTAGGAACAACCACACTGTAACAGGTTTAACCCTCAGACTACTGTAGGAACAACCACACTGTAACAGGTTTAACCCTCAGACTAGTGTAGGAACAACCACACTGTAACAGGTTTAACCCTCAGACTAGTGTAGGAACAACCACACTGTAACAGGTTTAACCCTCAGACAGTAGACTAGTGTAAGAACAACCAGACTGTTTAACCCTCAGACAGTAGACTAGTGTAGGAACAACCAGACTGTAACAGGTTTAACCCTCAGACAGTAGACTAGTGTAGGAACAACCACACTGTAACAGGTTTAACCCTCAGACAGTAGACTAGTGTAGGAACAACCACACTGTAACAGGTTTAACCCTCAGACAGTAGACTAGTGTAGGAACAACCACGCTGTAACAGGTTTAACCCTCAGACAGTAGACTAGTGTAGGAACAACCAGACTGTAACAGGTTTAACCCTCAGACAGTAGACTAGTGTAGGAACAACCACACTGTAACAGGTTTAACCCTCAGATAGTAGACTAGTGTAGGAACAACCACACTGTAACAGGTTTAACCCTCAGACTAGTGTAGGAACAACCACACTGTAACAGGTTTAACCCTCAGACAGTAGACTAGTGTAGGAACAACCACACTGTAACAGGTTTAACCCTCAGACAGTAGACTAGTGTAGGAACAACCACACTGTAAAAGGTTTAACCCTCAGAATAGTGTAGGAACAACCACACTGTAACAGGTTTAACCCTCAGACTAGTGTAGGAACAACCACACTGTAACAGGTTTAACCCTCAGACTATTATAGGAACAACCACACTGTAACAGGTTTAACCCTCAGACTAGTGTAGAAACAACCACACTGTAACATGCTTAACCCTCAGACAGTAGACTAGTGTAGGAACAACCACACTGTAACAGGTTTAACCCTCAGACAGTAGACTAGTGTAGGAACAACCACACTGTAACAGGTTTAACCCTCAGACAGTAGACTAGTGTAGGAACAACCACACTGTAACAGGTTTAACCCTCAGACAGTAGACTAGTGAAGGAACAACCACACTGTAACAGGTTTAACCCTCAGACAGTAGACCAGTGTAGGAACAACCACACTGTAACAGGTTTAACCCTCAGACAGTAGACTAGTGTAGGAACAACCACACTGTAACAGGTTTAACCCTCAGACTAGTGTAGGAACAACCACACTGTAACAGGTTTAACCCTCAGACAGTAGACTAGTGTAGGAACAACCAGACTGTAACAGGTTTAACCTCAGACAGTAGACTAGTGTAGGAACAACCACACTGTAACAGGTTTAACCTCAGACAGTAGACTAGTGTAGGAACAACCACACTGTAACAGGTTTAACCTCAGACAGTAGACTAGTGTAGGAACAACCACACTGTAACAGGTTTAACCCTCAGACAGTAGACTAGTGTAGGAACAACCACACTGTAACAGGTTTAACCCTCAGACAGTAGACTAGTGTAGGAACAACCACACTGTAACAGGTTTAACCCTCAGACAGTAGACCAATGTAGGAACAACCACACTGTAACAGGTTTAACCCTCAGACTAGTGTAGGAACAACCAAACTGTAACAGGTTTAACCCTCAGACTAGTATAGGAACAACCACACTGAAACAGGTTTAACCCTCAGACTAGTGTAGAAACAACCACACTGTAACAGGTTTAACCTCAGACAGTAGACTAGTGTAGGAACAACCACACTGTAACAGGTTTAACCCTCAGACAGTAGACTAGTGTAGGAACAACCACACTGTAACAGGTTTAACCCTCAGACAGTAGACTAGTGTAGGAACAACCACACTATAACAGGTTTAACCCTCAGACAGTAGACTAGTGAAGGAACAACCACACTGTAACAGGTTTAACCCTCAGACAGTAGACCAGTGTAGGAACAACCACACTGTAACAGGTTTAACCCTCAGACAGTAGACTAGTGTAGGAACAACCACACTGTAAAAGGATTAACCCTCAGACAGTAGACTAGTGTAGGAACAACCACACTGTAACAGGTTTAACCCTCAGACTAGTGTAGGAACAACCACACTGTAACAGGTTTAACCCTCAGACAGTAGACTAGTGTAGGAACAACCAGACTGTAACAGGTTTAACCCTCAGACAGTAGACTAGTGTAGGAACAACCACACTGTAACAGGTTTAACCCTCAGACAGTAGACTAGTGTAGGAACAATCACACTGTAACAGGTTTAACCCTCAGACAGTAGACTAGTGTAGGAACAACCACACTGTAACAGGTTTAACCTCAGACAGTAGACTAGTGTAGAACAACCACACTGTAACAGGTTTAACCCTCAGACTAGTGTAGGAACAACCACACTGTAACAGGTTTAACCCTCAGACAGTAGACTAGTGTAGGAACAACCACACTGTAACAGGTTTAACCTCAGACATTAGACTAGTGTAGGAACAACCACACTGTAACAGGTTTAACCCTCAGAATAGTGTAGGAACAACCACACTGTAACAGGTTTAACCCTCAGACTACTGTAGGAACAACCACACTGTAACAGGTTTAACCCTCAGACTAGTGTAGGAACAACCACACTGTAACAGGTTTAACCTCAGACTAGTGTAGGAACAACCACACTGTAACAGGTTTAACCCTCAGACAGTAGACTAGTGTAGGAACAACCACACTGTAACAGGTTTAACCTCAGACAGTAGACTAGTGTAGAAACAACCACACTGTAACAGGTTTAACCTCAGACAGTAGACTAGTGTAGGAACAACCACACTGTAACAGGTTTAACCCTCAGACAGTAGACTAGTGTAGGAACAACCACACTGTAACAGGTTTAACCCTCAGACATTAGACTAGTGTAGGAACAACCACACTGTAACAGGTTTAACCTCAGAATAGTGTAGGAACAACCACACTGTAACAGGTTTAACCCTCAGACTACTGTAGGAACAACCACACTGTAACAGGTTTAACCCTCAGACTAGTGTAGGAACAACCACACTGTAACAGGTTTAACCCTCAGACTAGTGTAGGAACAACCACACTGTAACAGGTTTAACCCTTAGACAGTAGACTAGTGTAGGAACAACCACACTGTAACAGGTTTAACCCTCAGACAGTAGACTAGTGTAGGAACAACCACACTGTAACAGGTTTAACCCTCAGACAGTAGACTAGTGTAGGAACAACCACACTGTAACAGGTTTAACCCTCAGACATTAGACTAGTGTAGGAACAACCACACTGTAACAGGTTTAACCCTCAGACTAGTGTAGGAACAACCACACTGTAACAGGTTTAACCCTCAGACAGTAGACTAGTGTAGGAACAACCACACTGTAACAGGTTTAACCCTCAGACAGTAGACTAGTGTAGGAACAACCACACTGTAACAGGTTTAACCTCAGACAGTAGACTAGTGTAGAACAACCACACTGTAACAGGTTTAACCCTCAGACTAGTGTAGGAACAACCACACTGTAACAGGTTTAACCTCAGAATAGTGTAGGAACAACCACACTGTAACAGGTTTAACCCTCAGACTACTGTAGTGGAACAACCACACTGTAACAGGTTTAACCCTCAGACTAGTGTAGGAACAACCACACTGTAACAGGTTTAACCCTCAGACTAGTGTAGGAACAACCACACTGTAACAGGTTTAACCCTCAGACAGTAGACTAGTGTAGGAACAACCACACTGTAACAGGTTTAACCCTCAGACAGTAGACTAGTGTAGGAACAACCACTGTAACACTTTAACAGGTTTAACCTCACTCTAACAGGTTTAACTCAGACTAGTGTAGGAACAACCACACTGTAACAGGTTTAACCCTCAGACAGTAGACTAGTGTAGGAACAACCACACTGTAACAGGTTTAACCCTCAGACATTAGACTAGTGTAGGAACAACCACACTGTAACAGGTTTAACCCTCAGAATAGTGTAGGAACAACCACACTGTAACAGGTTTAACCCTCAGACTACTGTAGGAACAACCACACTGTAACAGGTTTAACCTCAGACTAGTGTAGGAACAACCACACTGTAACAGGTTTAACCCTCAGACTAGTGTAGGAACAACCACACTGTAACAGGTTTAACCCTCAGACAGTAGACTAGTGTAGGAACAACCACACTGTAACAGGTTTAACCCTCAGACAGTAGACTAGTGTAGGAACAACCACACTGTAACAGGTTTAACCCTCAGACAGTAGACTAGTGTAGGAACAACCACACTGTAACAGGTTTAACCCTCAGACATTAGACTAGTGTAGGAACAACCACACTGTAACAGGTTTAACCTCAGACAGACTAGTGTAGGAACAACCACACTGTAACAGGTTTAACCCTCAGACAGTAGACTAGTGTAGGAACAACCACACTGTAACAGGTTTAACCCTCAGACAGTAGACTAGTGTAGGAACAACCACACTGTAACAGGTTTAACCCTCAGACAGTAGACTAGTGTAGAAACAACCACACTGTAACAGGTTTAACCCTCAGACTAGTGTAGGAACAACCACACTGTAACAGGTTTAACCCTCAGACAGTAGACTAGTGTAGGAACAACCACACTGTAACAGGTTTAACCCTCAGACATTAGACTAGTGTAGGAACAACCAAACTGTAACAGGTTTAACCCTCAGAATAGTGTAGGAACAACCACACTGTAACAGGTTTAACCCTCAGACTAGACTGTAGGAACAACCACACTGTAACAGGTTTAACCTCAGACAGTAGACTAGTGTAGGAACAACCACACTGTAACAGGTTTAACCCTCAGACTAGTGTAGGAACAACCACACTGTAACAGGTTTAACCTCAGACAGTAGACTAGTGTAGGAACAACCACACTGTAACAGGTTTAACCTCAGACAGTAGACTAGTGTAGGAACAACCACACTGTAACAGGTTTAACCCTCAGACATTAGACTAGTGTAGGAACAACCACACTGTAACAGGTTTAACCTCAGACTAGTGTAGGAACAACCACACTGTAACAGGTTTAACCTCAGACAGACTAGTGTAAGAACAACCAGACTGTAACAGGTTTAACCCTCAGACTAGTGTAGGAACAACCACACTGTAACAGGTTTAACCCTCAGACAGTAGACTAGTGTAGGAACAACCACACTGTAACAGGTTTAACCCTCAGACAGTAGACTAGTGTAGGAACAACCACACTGTAACAGGTTTAACCTCAGACAGTAGAATAGTGTAGGAACAACCACACTGTAACAGGTTTAACCCTCAGACAGTAGACTAGTGTAGGAACAACCACACTGTAACAGGTTTAACCTCAGACATTAGACTAGTGTAGGAACAACCACACTGTAACAGGTTTAACCTCAGACTAGTGTAGGAACAACCACACTGTAACAGGTTTAACCCTCAGACAGTAGACTAGTGTAAGAACAACCAGACTGTAACAGGTTTAACCCAGACAGACTAGTGTAGGAACAACCACACTGTAACAGGTTTAACCCTCAGACAGTAGACTAGTGTAAGAACAACCACACTGTAACAGGTTTAACCCTCAGACTAGTGTAGGAACAACCACACTGTAACAGGTT
>NC_056444.1:5244944-5259944 GCF_018296145.1 Oncorhynchus tshawytscha
TGAGAGAGAGACAGAGAGAGAGAGAGAGAGAGAGAGAGAGAGAGAGAGAGAGAGATAGAGAGAGAGAGAGAGAGAGAGAGAGGCTTGTATTGGGATGGGTTTCTTTTGTGGAGGCATCTTTCCTTCCTTCAGGAGTACCCTGTTGCATTCCAAATGACACCCTATTCCCTATATAGTGCAGCTATTATGGCCTGGTCAAAAGAAGTGCACTCGATAGGGAATAGGGTGCCATTTGGGAAGTACATCCACAATGGATCTGATTTGTGACCCTGAGGGCTGAAGGGGACATTTAAAGGCACTATTGATCCTGTGTATTAGTCTGAGGGATGAGAGAGAGGGACAGAGGAGAGGGACAGAGGAGAGGGACAGAGGAGAGGGGGATGAGAGGGGGGAAGGGAAAAAGGGAAAAAGGAGGGAGGGAGAAGAGGGATGCTATAAGGAGGGAGAGAAGGAAGTAGGGAGAGAGAAAGAGAGAGACCGAGGGAGAGGAAAAAAGTGTGTCAGGAAGAGAGACAGTGAGAGAGAGGTAGAAAGAGAATGAGAGGAGGTGAGGGATGTCAAGCCTTTAGCTTTTCCCCCTCTAACAGGAGAGAGAGGCCAGGCTGAGAGGAGAGAGAGGCCAGGCTGAGAGGAGAGAGGGCCTGGCTGAGAGGAGAGAGAGGCCAGGCTGAGAGGAGAGAGAGGCCAGGCTGAGAGGAGAGAGAGGCCTGGCTGAGAGGAGAGAGAGTCCAGGCTGAGAGGAGAGAGAGGCCAGGCTGAGAGGAGAGAGGGGCCAGGCTGAGAGGAGAGAGAGGCCAGGCTGAGAGGAGAGGGAGGCCAGGCTGAGAGGAGAGAGAGGCCAGGCTGAGAGGAGAGAGAGGCCAGGCTGAGAGGAGAGAGAGGCCTGGCTGAGAGGGAGAGAGAGGCCTGGCTGAGAGGAGAGAGAGGCCAGGCTGAGAGGAGAGAGAGACCAGGCTGAGAGGAGAGAGAGGCTGAGAGGAGAGAGAGGCCAGGCTGACCGGAGAGAGAGACCAGGCTGAGAGGAGAGACAGGCTGAGAAGAGAGAGAGGACAGGCTGAGAAGATAAAATGGGCACTTAGTCTGCTGCCGCCAGGTCCGTGAGCCTATAATAGTATAACTCATCCACACAGGATCCCACTGGTTCATGATCTCTCAACTCCGTTAGCCTATAAAAGGATAACTTCTCTACACAGGGTCCTCTCTCTGTCTCTCTCTCTGTCTCTCTCTCTCTCTCTCTCTCTCTCTCTCTCTCTCTCTCTCTCTGAAATACTGTCGGTCTGAGCAGATGTCTCCATCACACGCCGACACAGGAAAAAGAAGTGCACTATGTAGAAAACAGGTTGCCATTTGAGACTCCACAGTCGCCACTCAGCTCAGCATAACTCCTGTAACCTTGAGACCACAACTCAGCATAACTCCTGTAACCTTGAGACCACAGCTCAGCATATCTCCTGTAACCTTGAGACCACAGCTCACCATAACTCCTGTAACCTTGAGACCACAGCTTAGCATAACTCCTGTAACCTTGAGACCACAGCTCAGCATAACTTCTGTAACCTTGAGACCACAGCTCAGCATAACTCCTGTAACCTTGAGACCACAGCTCAGCATAACTCCTGTAACCTTGAGACCACAGCTCAGCATAACTCCTGTAACCTTGAGACCACAGCTCAGCATAACTCCTGTAACCTTGAGACCACAGCTCAGCATAACTCCTGTAACCTTGAGACCACAGCTCAGCATAACTCCTGTAACCTTGAGACCACAGCTCATAATACAGAGCCCAGAGTACCTGCATTATCTTGCCTGAGACCACAGCTCATATAACAGAGCTTGTCTGAGACCACAGCTCATATAACAGAGCCCAGAGTACCTGCATTAACTTGCCTGAGACCACAGCTCATATAACAGAGCTTGTCTGAACCCAGAGTACCTGCATTATCTTGAATGAGACCACAGCTCATATAACAGAGCTTGTCTGAACCCAGAGTACCTGCATTATCTTGTCTGAGACCACAGCTCATATAACAGAGCTTGTCTGAACCCAGAGTAACTGCATTATCTTGTCTGAGCCCAGAGTATCTGCATTATCTTGTCTGAAGTACATGCATTGTCTTGTCTGAGCCCAGAGTATCTACATTATCTTGTCTGAGCCCAGAGTACTGCAATGTCTTGTCTGAGCCCAGAGTACATGCATTATATTGTCTGAACCCAGAGTACCTGCATTATCTTGTCTGAGCCCAGAGTTCCTGCATTATCTTGTCTGAGCCCAGAGTACTTGCATTATCTTGTCTGAGCCTAGAGTACCTGCATTATCTTGTCTGAGCCCAGAGTACCTGCGTTATCTTGTCTGAGCCCAGAGTACCTGCATTATCTTGTCTGAGCCCAGGGTATCTACATTATCTTGTCTGCGCCCAGAGTTTATGCATTATCTTGTCTGAGCCCAGAGTACCTACATTATCTTGTCTGAGCCCAGAGTACCTACATGATCTTGTCTGAGCCCAGAGTATCTGCATTATCTTGTCTGATTCCAGAGTACCTGCATTATCGTGTCTGAGCCCAGAGTACCTACATTATCTTGTCTGAGCCCAGAGTATCTGCATTATCTTGTCTGAGGCCAGAGTACCTACATTATCTTGCCTGAGCCCAGAGTACCTACATTATCTTGTCTGAGCCCAGGCTACCTACATTATCTTGTCTGAGCCCAGAGTACCAGCATTATCTTGTCTGAGCCCAGAGTATTTGCATTATCTTGTCTGAGCCCAGAGTATTTGCATTATCTTGTCTGAGCCCAGAGTATCTGCATTATCTCCTAGAACGAACACGAATGATCCAATTTGCGGTTACGGCAAAGTGATACAGAAAATAAATATATATATTTTTACTTTAGTTGTGCCTCTATAAACAAGTGTTTAATGAAACCCCAATTTGTGAGTACATAGTGAACTGTTGGGTATCCTGAAAATAAATGAGTACATAGTGAACTGTTGGGTATCCTCTGAGTAAACAAGTGAACTGTTGGGTATCCTGTGTGAGTACATAGTGAACTGTTGGGTATCCTGTGTGAGTACATAGTGAACTGTTGGGTATCCTGTGTGAGTACATAGTGAACTGTTGGGTATCCTGTGTGAGTACATAGTGAACTGTTGGGTATCCTGTGTGAGTACATAGTGAACTGTTGGGTATCCTGTGTGAGTACATAGTGAACTGTTGGGTATCCTGTGTGAGTACACATAGTGAACTGTTGGGTATCCTGTGTGAGTACATAGTGAACTGTTGGGTATCCTGTGTGAGTACATACTGAACTGTTGGGTATCCTGTGTGAGTACATAGTGAACTGTTGGGTATCCTGTGTGAGTACATAGTGAACTGTTGGGTATCCTGTGTGAGTACATAGTGAACTGTTGGGTATCCTGTGTGAGTACATAGTGAACTGTTGGGTATCCTGTGTGAGTACATAGTGAACTGTTGGGTATCCTGTGTGAGTACATAGTGAACTGTTGGGTATCCTGTGTGAGTACACATAGTGAACTGTTGGGTATCCTGTGTGAGTACACATAGTGAACGGTTGGGTATCCTGTGTGAGTACATAGTGAACTGTTGGGTATCCTGTGTGAGTACATAGTGAACTGTTGGGTATCCTGTGTGAGTACATAGTGAACTGTTGGGTATCCTGTGTGAGTACATAGTGAACTGTTGGGTATCCTGTGTGAGTACATAGTGAACTGTTGGGTATCCTGTGTGAGTACATAGTGAACTGTTGGGTATCCTGTGTGAGTACATAGTGAACTGTTGGGTATCCTGTGTGAGTACATAGTGAACTGTTGGGTATCCTGTGTGAGTACATAGTGAACTGTTGGGTATCCTGTGTGAGTACACATAGTGAACTGTTGGGTATCCTGTGTGAGTACATAGTGAACTGTTGGGTATCCTGTGTGAGTACATAGTGAACTGTTGGGTATCCTGTGTGAGTACATAGTGAACTGTTGGGTATCCTGTGTGAGTACATAGTGAACTGTTGGGTATCCTGTGTGAGTACATAGTGAACTGTTGGGTATCCTGTGTGAGTACATAGTGAACTGTTGGGTATCCTGTGTGAGTACATAGTGAACTGTTGGGTATCCTGTGTGAGTACATAGTGAACTGTTGGGTATCCTGTGTGAGTACATAGTGAACTGTTGGGTATCCTGTGTGAGTACATAGTGAACTGTTGGGTATCCTGTGTGAGTACATAGTGAACTGTTGGGTATCCTGTGTGAGTACACATAGTGAACTGTTGGGTATCCTGTGTGAGTACACATAGTGAACTGTTGGGTATCCTGTGTGAGTACATAGTGAACTGTTGGGTATCCTGTGTGAGTACATAGTGAACTGTTGGGTATCCTGTGTGAGTACATAGTGAACTGTTGGGTATCCTGTGTGAGTACATAGTGAACTGTTGGGTATCCTGTGTGAGTACATAGTGAACTGTTGGGTATCCTGTGTGAGTACATAGTGAACTGTTGGGTATCCTGTGTGAGTACATAGTGAACTGTTGGGTATCCTGTGTGAGTACATAGTGAACTGTTGGGTATCCTGTGTGAGTACATAGTGAACTGTTGGGTATCCTGTGTGAGTACACATAGTGAACTGTTGGGTATCCTGTGTGAGTACATAGTGAACTGTTGGGTATCCTGTGTGAGTACATAGTGAACTGTTGGGTATCCTGTGTGAGTACATAGTGAACTGTTGGGTATCCTGTGTGAGTACATAGTGAACTGTTGGGTATCCTGTGTGAGTACATAGTGAACTGTTGGGTATCTGTGTGAGTACATAGTGAACTGTTGGGTATCCTGTGTGAGTACATAGTGAACTGTTGGGTATCCTGTGTGAGTACATAGTGAACTGTTGGGTATCCTGTGTGAGTACATAGTGAACTGTTGGGTATCCTGTGTGAGTACACATAGTGAACTGTTGGGTATCCTGTGTGAGTACATAGTGAACTGTTGGGTATCCTGTGTGAGTACATAGTGAACTGTTGGGTATCCTGTGTGAGTACACATAGTGAACTGTTGGGTATCCTGTGTGAGTACATAGTGAACTGTTGGGTATCCTGTGTGAGTACATAGTGAACTGTTGGGTATCCTGTGTGAGTACATAGTGAACTGTTGGGTATCCTGTGTGAGTACATAGTGAACTGTTGGGTATCCTGTGTGAGTACACATAGTGAACTGTTGGGTATCCTGTGTGAGTACACATAGTGAACTGTTGGGTATCCTGTGTGAGTACATAGTGAACTGTTGGGTATCCTGTGAGTACATAGTGAACTGTTGGGTATCCTGTGTGAGTACATAGTGAACTGTTGGGTATCCTGTGTGAGTACATAGTGAACTGTTGGGTATCCTGTGTGAGTACATAGTGAACTGTTGGGTATCCTGTGTGAGTACATAGTGAACTGTTGGGTATCCTGTGTGAGTACATAGTGAACTGTTGGGTATCCTGTGTGAGTACATAGTGAACTGTTGGGTATCCTGTGTGAGTACATAGTGAACTGTTGGGTATCCTGTGTGAGTACACATAGTGAACTGTTGGGTATCCTGTGTGAGTACATAGTGAACTGTTGGGTATCCTGTGTGAGTACATAGTGAACTGTTGGGTATCCTGTGTGAGTACACATAGTGAACTGTTGGGTATCCTGTGTGAGTACATAGTGAACTGTTGGGTATCCTGTGTGAGTACATAGTGAACTGTTGGGTATCCTGTGTGAGTACATAGTGAACTGTTGGGTATCCTGTGTGAGTACATAGTGAACTGTTGGGTATCCTGTGTGAGTACATAGTGAACTGTTGGGTATCCTGTGTGAGTACATTGTGAACTGTTGCGTATCCTGTGTGAGTACATAGTGAACTGTTGGGTATCCTGTGTGAGTACATAGTGAACTGTTGGGTATCCTGTGTGAGTACATAGTGAACTGTTGGGTATCCTGTGTGAGTACACATAGTGAACTGTTGGGTATCCTGTGTGAGTACATAGTGAACTGTTGGGTATCCTGTGTGAGTACATAGTGAACTGTTGGGTATCCTGTGTGAGTACATAGTGAACTGTTGGGTATCCTGTGTGAGTACATAGTGAACTGTTGGGTATCCTGTGTGAGTACATAGTGAACTGTTGGGTATCCTGTGTGAGTACATAGTGAACTGTTGGGTATCCTGTGTGAGTACATAGTGAACTGTTGGGTATCCTGTGTGAGTACATAGTGAACTGTTGGGTATCCTGTGTGAGTACATAGTGAACTGTTGGGTATCCTGTGTGAGTACATAGTGAACTGTTGGGTATCCTGTGTGAGTACATAGTGAACTGTTGGGTATCCTGTGTGAGTACATAGTGAACTGTTGGGTATCCTGTGTGAGTACATAGTGAACTGTTGGGTATCCTGTGTGAGTATACATAGTGAACTGTTGGGTATCCTGTGTGAGTACACATAGTGAACTGTTGGGTATCCTGTGTGAGTACATAGTGAACTGTTGGGTATCCTGTGTGAGTACATAGTGAACTGTTGGGTATCCTGTGTGAGTACATAGTGAACTGTTGGGTATCCTGTGTGAGTACATAGTGAACTGTTGGGTATCCTGTGTGAGTACATAGTGAACTGTTGGGTATCTGTGTGAGTACATAGTGAACTGTTGGGTATCCTGTGTGAGTACATAGTGAACTGTTGGGTATCCTGTGTGAGTACACATAGTGAACTGTTGGGTATACTGTGTGAGTACATAGTGAACTGTTGGGTATCCTGTGTGAGTACATAGTGAACTGTTGGGTATACTGTGTGAGTACATAGTGAACTGTTGGGTATCCTGTGTGAGTACATAGTGAACTGTTGGGTATACTGTGTGAGTACATAGTGAACTGTTGGGTATCCTGTGTGAGTACATAGTGAACTGGTGGGTATACTGTGTGAGTACATAGTGAACTGTTGGGTGTCCTGTGTGAGTACATAGTGGACTGTTGGGTATCCTGTGTGAGTACATAGTGAACTGTTGGGTATCCTGTGTGAGTACATAGTGAACTGTTGGGTATCCTGTGTGAGTACATAGTGAACTGTTGGGTATCCTGTGTGAGTACATAGTGAACTGTTGGGTATCCTGTGTGAGTACATAGTGAACTGTTGGGTATCCTGTGTGAGTACATAGTGAACTGTTGGGTATCCTGTGTGAGTACATAGTGAACTGTTGGGTATCCTGTGTGAGTACATAGTGAACTGTTGGGTATCCTGTGTGAGTACATAGTGAACTGTTGGGTATCCTGTGTGAGTACATAGTGAACTGTTGGGTATCCTGTGTGAGTACATAGTGAACTGTTGGGTATCCTGTGTGAGTACATAGTGAACTGTTGGGTATCCTGTGTGAGTACATAGTGAACTGTTGGGTATCCTGTGTGAGTACATAGTGAACTGTTGGGTATCCTGTGTGAGTACATAGTGAACTGTTGGGTATCCTGTGTGAGTACATAGTGAACTGTTGGGTATCCTGTGTGAGTACATAGTGAACTGTTGGGTATCCTGTGTGAGTACATAGTGAACTGTTGGGTATCCTGTGTGAGTACATAGTGAACTGTTGGGTATCCTGTGTGAGTACACATAGTGAACTGTTGGGTATCCTGTGTGAGTACACATAGTGAACGGTTGGGTATCCTGTGTGAGTACATAGTGAACTGTTGGGTATCCTGTGTGAGTACATAGTGAACTGTTGGGTATCCTGTGTGAGTACATAGTGAACTGTTGGGTATCCTGTGTGAGTACATAGTGAACTGTTGGGTATCCTGTGTGAGTACATAGTGAACTGTTGGGTATCCTGTGTGAGCACATAGTGAACTGTTGGGTATCCTGTGTGAGTACATAGTGAACTGTTGGGTATCCTGTGTGAGTACACATAGTGAACTGTTGGGTATCCTGTGTGAGTACATAGTGAACTGTTGGGTATCCTGTGTGAGTACATAGTGAACTGTTGGGTATCCTGTGTGAGTACATAGTGAACTGTTGGGTATCCTGTGTGAGTACATAGTGAACTGTTGGGTATCCTGTGTGAGTACATAGTGAACTGTTGGGTATCCTGTGTGAGTACATAGTGAACTGTTGGGTATCCTGTGTGAGTACATAGTGAACTGTTGGGTATCCTGTGTGAGTACATAGTGAACTGTTGGGTATCCTGTGTGAGTACATAGTGAACTGTTGGGTATCCTGTGTGAGTACATAGTGAACTGTTGGGTATCCTGTGTGAGTACACATAGTGAACTGTTGGGTATCCTGTGTGAGTACATAGTGAACTGTTGGGTATCCTGTGTGAGTACATAGTGAACTGTTGGGTATCCTGTGTGAGTACATAGTGAACTGTTGGGTATCCTGTGTGAGTACATAGTGAACTGTTGGGTATCCTGTGTGAGTACATAGTGAACTGTTGGGTATCCTGTGTGAGTACATAGTGAACTGTTGGGTATCTGTGTGAGTACATAGTGAACTGTTGGGTATCCTGTGTGAGTACATAGTGAACTGTTGGGTATCCTGTGTGAGTACATAGTGAACTGTTGGGTATACTGTGTGAGTACATAGTGAACTGTTGGGTATCCTGTGTGAGTACATAGTGAACTGTTGGGTATCCTGTGTGAGTACATAGTGAACTGTTGGGTATCCTGTGTGAGTACACATAGTGCCCTGTTGGGTATCCTGTGTGAGTACATAGTGAACTGTTGGGTATCCTGTGTGAGTACATAGTGAACTGTTGGGTATCCTGTACGACGGGACTCTGCACGTAAACATCATATTTATGGTAGGAGGAGTTTTTTGTTGTTGTTGAAGAAGTGACATTAAAATATCATAATGCCATTTTACCCTCTAATTTTAGAATCCCCGTACGACATAATCAGCGTCTATAATTTAGCGTGCTAGCGTACAATAGGCGTAGGGTTTCCGTAACTCTGTCCTCGGGACTCCAAGGGGTACACGGTTCCTTATTGTTTTTGGCCCTTGCAATACACAGCTGATTAAACTAATCATCAAGCTTTGATAATTTGAATCAGTTGTGTAGTTTTACGGTTTGGGAAACGCTGATGTAGTGGCGTGGGAGGGGAGAGGGGGAGGGGAGGGGGGGGTAACAGAGAGGTACAAATCAAGGGTTGAACTATAACAGTCCTCTCATATTGATTGTATGTAGGCCTGGTTGGGAGAGGGTGAGGGCAGATGTGTGGGAGGGGGAGGCTGTGTTTGTGTGTGTGTGTGTGTGTGTGTGTGTGAGCGATATGCTGCACCCACGCCCCATAGGTCTGTTTACTGGGCCACACGTTAAATCAATGACAGATGTGGTTCTCTTCGACCGAGCTTCTCAGCTGTCATTCTCTATACTGCTCATTCCCCAACTCACCAACCAACTGATCCCTGTCTCCCCGTCCACACACACACACACACACACACACACACACACACACACACACACACACACACACACACGACACCCCTAGTACCCATGGTGCATTTCATTAGTCAACCATAGTGCGCTGGACAGAGAATACGGTGCCATTTGGAACACAGCTGACACAGATCAACAAGCCAAACAGAGGTATTTTTTTACGAGTGAGAAAACCCCTTGTCTCTCAAGAAAACCCGCTCGGCTTTTGACAGAGCAAGAGAGGTTAAAGCTGACACGCTGAAACTGACGACGTGTTAACGGTTCACAAGCCAGCAGTTACCCCCCTCATCATCAACCATTATCTGCATCCCAAACGACACCCTGATCCATATTTAGTGCACTTCTTTTGACCAGCACTCATAGGGAAGTGCCCAATCAGAAGAATACGCTGTGTGATAACAGTCCTTCCGTTGCGTGTTCTTTCTGGGCGGAAAGCACAGTTAGTTTGCTGTGTTGATTGGGAGCTTCAGGTGGTTGTGGGCTGGTTGTTGCTTAGCAATAAAAAAGTGATGGGGATTATTGTTAATTACATTGAAAAGACTGGTGAGTAACTTTCACAATGTTACCACGTTTTCCAGAAAAGGTTTTCGGAGGACCTCCTGATTACAGTATTACCTCCTGATTACAGTATTACCTCCTGATTACAGTATTACCTCCTGATTACAGTATTACCCCCTGATTACAGTATTACCCCCTGATTACAGTATTACCCCTGATTACAGTATTACCCCTGATTACAGTATTACCCCCTGATTACAGTATTACCCCTGATTACAGTATTACCTCCTGATTACAGTATTACCCCTGATTACAGTATTACCTCCTGATTACAGTATTATTACCCCCCCTGATTACAGTATTACCTCCTGATTACAGTATTACCCCCTGATTACAGTATTACCTCCTGATTACAGTATTACCCCCTGATTACAGTATTACCTCCTGATTACAGTATTACCCCCTGATTACAGTATTACACCCTGATTACAGTATTACCTCCTGATTACAGTATTACCCCTGATTACAGTATTACCTCCTGATTACAGTATTACCTCCTGATTACAGTATTACCCCCTGATTACAGTATTACCTCCTGATTACAGTATTACCTCCTGATTACAGTATTACCTCCTGATTACAGTATTACACCCTGATTACAGTCTTACCTCCTGATTACAGTATTACCTCCTGATTACAGTATTACCTCCTGATTACAGTATTACTCAGTAGCCTCGGTTTTTCTAATGACTGCCATGCCTGGTTCACCAACTACTTTGCAGACAGAGTGTCAAATCGGAGGGCATGTTGTCCGGTCCTCTGGCAGTCTCTATGGGGGTGCCACAGGGTTCAATTCTCGGGACGACTCTTTACTCTGTATATATCAATGATGTTGCTCTTGCTGCGGGCGATTCCCTGATCCACCTCTACGCAGATGACACCATTCTGTATACTTCTGGCCCTTCCTTGGACACTGTGCTATCTAACCTCCAAACAAGCTTCAATGCCATACAACACTCCTTCCATGGCCTCCAACTGCTCTTAAATGCTAGTAAAACCAAATGCATGATTTTCAACCGTTCGCTGCCTGCATCCGACCTAGAATATGTGGACATCTATAAGTACCTAGGTGTCTGGCTAGACTGTAAACTCTCCTTCCAGACTCATATCAAACATCTCCAATCTAAAATCAAATCTAGAGTCGGCTTTCTATTCCGCAACAAAGCCTCCTTCACTCACGCCGCCAAGCTTACCCTAGTAAAACTGACTATCCTACCGATCCTCGACTTCGGCGATGTCATCTACAAAATAGCTTCCAATACTCTACTCAGCAAACTGGATGCAGTTTATCACAGTGCCATCCGTTTTGTTACTAAAGCACCTTATACCACCTACCACTGCGACCTGTATGCTCTAGTCGGCCGGCCCTCGCTACATAATCGTCGCCAGACCCACTGGCTCCAGGTCATCTACAAGTCCATGCTAGGTAAAGCTCTGCCTTATCTCAGTTCACTGGTCACGATGGCAACACCCACCCGTAGCACGCGCTCCAGCAGGTGTATCACACTAATCATCCCTAAAGCCAACACCTCATTTGGCCGCCTTTCCTTCCAGTTCTCTGCTGCCTGTGACTGGAACGAATTGTAAAAAAGTTGGAGACTTTTATCTCCTTCACCAACTTTAAACATCTGCTATCTGAGCAACTAAATGATCGCTGCAGCTGTACATAGTCCATCGGTAAATAGCCCACCCAATCTACCTACCTCATCCCCATACTGTTTATATTTATTTACTTTTCTGCTCTTTTGCACACCAGTATCTCTACCTTTACATGACCATCTGATTATTTATCACTCCAGTGTTAATCTGCAAAATTGTAATTATTCTCCTACCTCCTCATGCCTTTTGCACACAATGTATATAGACTCTTTTTTCTACTTGTTTTCTACTTTTTTTCTACTGTGTTATTGACTTGTTTATTGTTTACTCCATGTGTAACTCTGAGTTGTTGTCTGTTCACACTGCTATGCTTTATCTTGGCCAGGTCGCAGTTGTAAATGAGAACTTGTTCTCAACTAGCCTACCTGGTTAAATAAAGGTGTTCTCAACTAGCCTACCTGGTTAAATAAAGGTGTTCTCAACTAGCCTACCTGGTTAAATAAAGGTGAAATAAAAATAAAAATAAATAAAAATGCTTGAGGTCATTGTCCTGTTGGAATGTAAATCTTCTCCCCCAGTCTCAGGTTGTTCGCACTCTATCCTCTCCCAGTCCTGCCGCTGAAAAGCATCCCCATAGCATGCTGCTACAACCACCATGTTTCACGGTAGGGAGGGTGTTAGACAGGTGATGAGCTGTGACTGGTTTTCTCAAGATATAGCGCTTTGTATACCTGCCAAAGAGTACCATTTTTGTCTCATCAGATCACAGAATACTTTCACATGCTTTGTTGCAAACTACAGGCATGCTGTCAAATGCCTTTTTCTCAGGCATGGCTTCCATCTGGCCACCCTCCCATAAAGCCCAGATTGGTGAAGTGCTGTGGAGACTGTTGTCCTTCTGGCAGGTTCTCCCATCTCAGCCAAGGAACTGTAATTCTGTCAGAGTGGTCATTTGGTTCTTGGTCACCTCCCTGACCAAGGTCCTTCTTGTCCGGTTGCTCAGTTTGGCTCTAGGCAGTCTGGGTAGTTACATATTTATTTTTATTTTTCAAGGATGGAGACCTCTGTGCTGTTGGAAAATGTCAACACTGTAGAAATGTTTTTTACCCTTCCCCAGGTTCCACCAGGCAATAAATGCTGATGCTCCAGATATTCAACTAGTCTAAAGAAAGCCAGTTGTATTGCTTCCTTAATCAGAAAAACAGTTTTCAGCTGTGCTAACATAATTTCAAAAGGGTTTTCTAATGATCAATTAGCCTTTTCAAATTATAAACTTGGATTAGCTAACACAATGTAACATTGGAACACTGGAGTGATGGTTGCTGATAATGGGCCTCTGTACGCCTATGTAGATATGGGTTTGATAACAGACTCAGAATGGCCAGAAACAAAGACTTTCTTCTGAAACTTGCCAGTCTATTCCTGTGAAATGAAGGCTATTTCATGCAAGAAATTGCCAAGAAACTGAAGATTGTCCTATTGCCAGGAACACTGTCCTACCACCAGGAACATTGTCATACTGTCAGGAACACTGTCCTACCACCAGGAACACTGTCCTACCACCAGGAACACTGTCCTACCACCAGGAACATTGTCATACTGTCAGGAACACTGTCCTACCACCAGGAACACTGTCCTACCACCAGGAACACTGTCCTACCACCAGGAACACTGTCCTACCACCAGGAACATTGTCCTACCACCAGGAACATTGTCCTACCACCAGGAACATTGTCCTACCACCAGGAACACTGTCCTAACAACAGCAACACTGTCCTACCACCAGGAACACTGTCCTACCACCAGGAACACTGTCCTACCACCAGGAACACTGTCCTACCACCAGGAACACTGTCCTACAACCAGGAACACTGTCCTACCACCAGGAACACTGTCCTACCACCAGGAACACTGTCCTACCACCAGGAACATTGTCATACTGTCAGGAACACTGTCATACCACCAGGAACACTGTCCTACCACCAGGAACACTGTCCTACCACCAGGAACACTGTCCTACCACCAGGAACATTGTCCTACCACCAGGAACACTGTCCTACCACCAGGAACATTGTCCTACCACCAGGAACACTGTCCTAACAACAGCAACACTGTCCTACCACCAGGAACACTGTCCTACCACCAGGAACACTGTCCTACCACCAGGAACACTGTCCTACCACCAGGAACATTGTCCTACCACCAGGAACACTGTCCTACCACCAGGAACATTGTCATACTGTCAGGAACACTGTCCTACCACCAGGAACATTGTCATACTGTCAGGAACACTGTCCTACCACCAGGAACATTGTCATACTGTCAGGAACACTGTCCTACCACCAGGAACACTGTCCTACCACCAGGAACACTGTCCTACCATCAGGAACACTGTCCTACCACCAGGAACACTGTCCTACCACCAGGAACACTGTCATACTGTCAGGAACACTGTCCTACCACCAGTAACATTGTCCTACCACCAGGAACATTGTCCTACCACCAGGAACACTGTCCTACCACCAAGAACACTGTCCTACCACCAGGAACACTGTCCTACCACCAGGAACACTGTCCTACCACCAGGAACACTGTCCTACCACCAGGAACACTGTCCTACCACCAGGAACACTGTCCTACCATCAGGAACACTGTCCTACCACCAGGAACACTGTCCTACCACCAGGAACACTGTCATACTGTCAGGAACACTGTCCTACCACCAGGAACACTGTCATACCATCAGGAACACTGTCCTACCACCAGGAACACTGTCTTACCACCAGGAACACTGTCCTACCACCAGGAACACTGTCCTACCACCAGGAACACTGTCTTACCACCAGGAACACTGTCTTACCATCAGGAACACTGTCCTACCACCAGGAACACTGTCCTACCACCAGGAACACTGTCATACTGTCAGGAACACTGTCCTACCACCAGGAACACTGTCATACCACCAGGAACACTGTCCTACCACCAGGAACACTGTCATACCACCAGGAACACTGTCACAATGATACTCATTCCCTGTTATTCTAAATTAAAGCTTTTTTTCTTCTAGAAAATGTCTAACCTGCAGATCTAACCTGGAGGTCTAACCTGGAGATATAACCTGGAGGTCTAACCTGGAGGTCTAACCTGGAGATATAACCTGGAGGTATAACCTGGAGGTCTAACCTGGATATATAACCTGGAGGTCTAACCTGGAGGTCTAACATAGAGGTCTAACCTGGAGATATAACCTGGAGGTATAACCTGGATATATAACCTGAGATCTAACCTGGATATATAACCTGAAGGTCTAACCTGGAGGTCTAACCTGGAGATATAACCTGGAGGTCGAACCTGGAGGTCGAACCTGGAGGTCTAACCTGGAGACATAACCTGGAGGTCTAACCTG
>NC_056444.1:5264944-5282444 GCF_018296145.1 Oncorhynchus tshawytscha
AAATCACCATTAGTCTGTCCAAAAAGGACTAAGTTGTCTCAATAACAACACCAACCAGGGGCGAACATATCTTAACAGACTTTGGTTGCAAGGAGGACTAATGCAGAGAGGAAGAGTGGAAGCGAGAGGGCTGACTCGTGTTAAAAATCTATCCAGAATAAACCCAATGCGTTTCTATGGGTTTAACATGCAGACCTAAGTTTGTCTCCTGTCTTCCTGCTTTTGGGACAACGACTCTTATTGTTAGGGTGGAGATGAGAGCGGCAGGGTAGCCCAGTGGTTAGAGTGTAGAGGTGGTAGGGTAGCCTAGTGGTTAGAGTGTAGAGGTGGCAGAGTAGCCCAGTGGTTAGAGTGTAGAGGTGGTAGGGTAGCCTAGTGGTTAGAGTGTAGAGGTGGCAGGTAGCCCAGTGGTTAGAGTGTAGAGGTGGCAGGGTAGCCTAGTGGTTAGAGTGTAGAGGTGGCAGGGTAGCCTAGTGGTTAGAGTGTAGTGAGGTGGCAGGGTAGCCCAGTGGTTAGAGGTTGAGGTGGCAAACCTAGCCCAGTGGACAAGGAAGGGTAGCCCAGTGGTTAGGTGTAGAGGTGGCAGGGTAGCCCAGTGGTTAGAGGTAGAGGAGGCAGGGTAGCCCAGTGGTTAGAGTGTAGAGGTGGTGCCAGTGGTTAGAGTGTAGAGTTCTTTGCACCCTTGGGTTGTGCCATGGCGGAGTTCTTTAGTGGGCTATACTCAGCCTTGTCTCAGGATGGTAAGTTAGTGGTTGAAGAAATCCCTCTAGTGGTGTGGGGGCTGTGAGGTGGCAAAGCCTGGGTGGTTATATGTTCCTGGTGGCCTGTCTGGGGTAGGATGGTTAGAGTGTAGAGGTGTAGCCTAGTGTTCAGCCTGTGGATTTATGCCTGCAGTGGTTAGAGGGTAGAGGTGGCAGGTCAGTTGGTATAGGTGGGTAGCCTAGTGTCCTATTGGCAGGGTAGCCAAAGCGTGGACTAGTAACCGGAAGGTTGCAAGTTCAAACCTCCGAGCTGACAAGGAACGAATCTGGGGTTGTGCACCCTTGTTTGGCCATGGCGGAGTTCTTTGTGCTATACTCAGCCTTGTCTCAGGATGGTAAGTTGGTGGTTGAAGAAATCCCTCTAGTGGTGTGGGGCTGTGCCAAAGTGGGTGGGGTTATATCCTTCCTGTTTGGCCCTGTCTGTGGGTGTCCTCGGATGGGGCCCAGTGTCTGCCCCAGGACCCCTCCTGTCTCAGCCTCCAGTCCATTTATGCTGCAGTAGTTAATGTGTCGGAGGGCTAGGGTCAGTTTGTTATATCTGGAGTACCATCTCCTGTCCTATTCGGTGTCCTGTGTGAATCTAAGTGTGCGTTCTCTAATTCTCTCTCTCTCTTTCGGAGGACCTGAGCCCTAGGACCATGCCCCAGGACTACCTGACATGATGACTCCTTGCTGTCCCCTGTCCCCAGTCCACCTGACCGTGCTGCTGCTCCAGTTTCAACTGTTCTGCCTTATTATTATATGACCATGCTGGTCATTTATGAACATTTGAACATCTTGATTTGAACATCTTGGCCATGTTCTGTTATAATCTCCACCCGGCACAGCCAGAAGAAGACTGGCCACCCCACATAGCCTCGTTCCTCTCTAGGTTTCTTCCTAGGTTTTGGCCTTTCTAGGGAGTTTTTCCTAGCCACCGTGCTTCTACACCTGCATTGCTTGCTGTTTGGGTTTTAGGCTGGGTTTCTGTACAGCACTTTGAGATATCAGCTGATGTACGAAGGGCTATATAAATACATTTGATTTGATTTGATTTGATCTGTCGGTCTGCCCCTGAACAGGCAGTTAACCCACTGTTCCTAGGCCGTCATTGAAAATAAGAGTTTGTTCTTAACTGACTTGCCTAGTTAAATAAAATAAAAATCTCTTCATTCAAATCTCCGACTGAGTTAACACCATTATCCTCTTTTAAGGATAATGGTGGTACTGAGGTACTGAGGAGACCAGTAATGGTTGTAGTTGAGATCAGCTGTGCTGGTGAATATTGATGGTTTAACATCACCTGGTGTTAATCTAAGGAGCGGTATTGAGGAGATCAGTAATGGTTGTAGTTGAGATCAGCTGTGGAATTAGTTGTTGAGTTGTTTCTGTTTTAACCCTGTAACCATGTGGAATTAACTCTGTAACCACGTGTAATTAACCCTGTAACGATCCAGAATTAACCCTGTAACCATGTGGAATTAACCCTGTAACCATCCAGAATTAACCCTGTAACCATGTGGAATTAACCCTGTAACCATCCAGAATTAACCCTGTAACCATGTGGAATTAACCCTGTAACCATCCAGAATTAACCCTGTAACCATCCAGAATTAACCCTGTAACATCCAGAATTAACCCTGTAACCATCCAGAATTAACCCTGTAACCATCCAGAATTAACCCTGTAACCATCCAGAATTAACCCTGTAACCATGTGGAATTAACCCTGTAACCATGTGGAATTAACCCTGTAACCATCCAGAATTAACCCTGTAACGATCCAGAATTAACCCTGTAACCATGTGGAATTAACCCTGTAACCATCCAGAATTAACCCTGTAACCATCCAGAATTAACCCTGTAACCAGAATTAATGTAACCATCCAGAATTAACCCTGTAACCATGTGGAATTAACCCTGTAACCATGTTGAATTAACCCTGTAAACCAGAATTAATGTAACCATCCAGAATTAACCCTGTAACCATGTTGAATTAACCCTGTAACCATGTCCAGAATTAACCCTGTAACCATGTTGAATTAACCCTGTAACCACGTGTAATTAACCCTGTAACCATGTGGAATTAAGCCTGCACGTAGCCTGAACGTAGCCTGCACGTAGCCTGAACGTAGCCTGCACGTAGCCTGAAATGTAGCCTGCACGTAGCCTGAATGTAGCCTGCACGTAGCCTGAATGTAGCCTGCACGTAGCCTGAACGTAGCCTGCACGTAGCCTGAACGTAGCCTGCCACGTAGCCTGAACGTAGCCTGCACGTAGCCTGAACGTAGCCTGCACGTAGCCTGAACGTAGCCTGCACGTAGCCCTGCACGTAGCCTGAACGTAGCCTGCACGTAGCCTGAACGTAGCCTGCACTAGCCTGAACGTAGCCTGCACGTAGCCTGAACGTAGCCTGCACATAGCCTGAACGTAGCCTGCACGTAGCCTGAATGTAGCCTGTACGTAGCCTGAACGTAGCCTACGCGAGGTACGATGTAGCTACGGTTCAAACGGTATACCAACATCCAGCTGCCCATTCAAAATATTTCTTCTTTTACGCTGCAGGATGATTTTTTTTATTCCTGCGAAGAAAGGTCAAAGGTCAAATTAAGATGGAATCATCTGTAAAAGGACTCGTTCCTCTGAAAATTGAAATAGACACTAAAAGCAGATGTGGGGTTTAAAAGCTCCTTAAAAAACAGATAGATGTTAAAATAAGTTTCACAGCAGTGGTACGACCGAACCCTTTGACCGAACCCTTTGAACGAACCCTTTGACCGAACCCTTTGACCGAACCTTTGACCGAACCCTTTGACCGAACCCTTTGACCGAACCCTTTGACCGAACCCTTTGAACCCTTTGACCGAACCCTTTGACTGTGGACTAGAAAATGTGTGCGGTCCTATATAGTGCACTACATTTTATTGACCAGAGCTCTTTGTATCCTGGTTAAAAGTAGTGCACTATATAGGGAATAGGGGGCCAGCCCTGGTCAAAAGTAGTGCCCTATATAGGGAATAGGGGGCCAGCCCTGGTCTAAAGTAGTGCACTATATAGGGAATAGGGGGCCAGCCCTGGTCTAAAGTAGTGCACTATATAGGGAATAGGGGGCCAGCCCTGGTCTAAAGTAGTGCACTATATAGGGAATAGGGGGCCAGCCCTGGTCTAAAGTAGTGCACTATATAGGGAATAGGGTGCCATTTGGGGAACGACGTATCTATGCACAAAAGAAACATTGGTGCATTGTTATATTTTACAGGTGGTATAAATCAAAGGTTATTGAAGTGTTGAGAATAAAGAAGAGGGCGTTTGACGTTTTTTTTGCGTGACCGAGAGGCCTAGTTCCTGTCTTTAAGTAGCAGTCGTGAGCTTTGGGACTCTAGCTGTGGCTTGAGGGTAGTAGGGTGTCACCTGGGTCGCTAAGCTGGGATCTCCTCCCTGTTAAGAACACCTCTGTTGTGTGTTAAGAACACCCCTGTGTGTGTGTGTGTGTGTGTGTGTGTGTGTGTGTGTGTGTGTGTGTGTGTGTGTGTGTGTGTGTGTGTGTGTGTGTGAGTGTGTGTGTGTGTGTGTGTGTGTGTGTTTGTGTGCATGCGTGTGTGTGTGTGTGTGTGTGTGTGTGTGTGTGTGAGTGTGTGTGTGCAATTCCGTCCCAGGGCGGTGACTCGATCCAGCTGAAGGAAACGAGGAAAATATTTGATTTATCAACTCCAGGAGAAATTAAATGAAATTCTCTCAAGTCTCCTACTGAGCGTGAGACCGGCAGGCATAGTTAGGAAATGGCGATAATACTGTTATTCTTTTATCAGAGCGACTCCACGTGTCTCCCAATTTGCACCCTGTTCCCTACATAGCGCACTGCTTTTAACCAGCTCTGGTGGCGTGCTGTTGGTAACGGGGATCCATTAGGGATGGCATCTCTTCTCTTCATCCCTTCTATAATGTGTATTTCTTTACAATCCAGAGGCCAGACAGAGAGACAGTAATAATACAAGGGGTTAAGTCTCTCTCTCTCTCTCTCTCTCTCTCTCTCTCTCCATAGCAACCGGATCCCCCTGACAACATGAAAACATTCACCAGGATTTATTGATCACATGAGTTCAGCCTAATCAAATAGCACCTTGGTTTGTTGGAATGTTTAATTCAAAAATGGTAACGGGGGGTTTTGTTTTATCGTTGATCGTTGCACTTCGGGACTTCCTTATAGCCCCTGCCTGCATCCCGTCTCAAACATACACGAAGGAGAGGTGTTAGTTGTAGTGGCAAATTTACATTAATTCCCATGTTAATGTTATCAGCCACTGAAATAGCTCTCACAGTAATGGCTTGACAGGGAGAATTGCAATCATCTGCGTGGGACCTGCAGTGGTGAAATGGACAAACCTGATTAATTTAATCTGGTTGTGGACCATTATCGCTACACTTTATCATTTCAACAGATGGAGCAGGGAGAAATTAAGAAACCCTCTCTCTCTCTCTCTCTCTCTCTCCATCTCTCTCTCATCTCTCTCTCCGTCTCTCTCTCTCTCTCCGTCTCTCTCTCTCTCTCTCTCTCTCTCTTTTTCCATCACTCTATCTCCATTCACCTTGCTCTCTCTCTCTCTTCCTCTCTCTTTTTCTCCATATTTCTTTCTCTCTCTTATCTCTTCCATCTCTCCATCAATCTGAAGGTGTGGGCTTGTCTTCGGGGTTATGAGTGAGTGGCTCTGAGCTTCTTCCTGTCTGAGTCTGCATGACCGACTGAGTGCATTTTCACATCTAACCTGATTAGGTTTAATGCATTGTGACAGTTTCATGAAGTATCTCCAAAAAAATAAAAAAATAAAAAAAACTCCCTTTTATTATTTCACAGGATGATCAAATCAGCGGTTTATTATTAACAAAATATTAAAATGGAAACTGTTATTTTCAATCTTATTAACTGTCTGCAGACACTTTAATATCAACAGACCTGTTTTTTTTTCTCTTTTTTTCCACAATTGCATATTAGTATGATTGACATTCCCATCACATCATTGACTCCGGCTATAAAAGCCTCTCCAGATGTGTCACGCCCTGGTCAAAGTATTTTGTGTTTATCTTTATGTATTTGGTCAGGCCAGGGTGTGGCATGGGGTTTTTGTAATTGTGGTGTGTTTGTCTTGGGGTTTTGGTGGTGGTATTGGGATTGTAGCTTAGTGGGTTGTCTAGCAAAGTCTATGGCTGTCTGGAGTGGTTCTCAATCAGAGGCAGGTGCTTATCGTTGTCTCTGATTGGGAACCATATTTAGGCAGCCATATTCTTTGAGTTTGTCGTGGGTGATTGTCCTTAGTGTCCTATGTGTACTCTCGGTTAGTTTGCACCAGATAGGCTGTTTCGGTTTCGTTTATTGTTTTTGTAAGTTCGTGTTTCTTTGTTGTATTAAACATGGATCGCAATCGACACGCTGCAGTTTGGTCCGACTCTCCTTCATCACCACTAGAAAACCGTTACAAGATGACTATATTACATCACTTCAGATGATCATTGTACACAGTAATTCAATACTTCCTGTCTTTTTCATCCAGCTATTGTCCAGTTGTTGTGTTATGCTACGCATGGTATGCTAACCCTTTGGGATCCTCGGAGGAGGAGGAGGAAGAGGAGGAAGAGGAGGAAGGAGAGGACCTTCCTAATCGGTGCATTTCATTTTTGCTTTTAAATAGTGAAACATTAATAAAAGAGTTAGCATTTATAGATAAAACGATACAGAATCCACTTCAATCAGGGTAGATGAAGGGGAGGAGACAGGTTAAAGAAGGACTTTTAAGCCTTAGAGACAATTGAGACATGGATGGTGTATGTGTGCCATTCAGAGGGTGAAAGGTCAAGACAAAAGATCGATAATGGTCCACCACCCAAAGGACATCCAGCCAACTTGACAGAGCTGAGTTGTCCAATGAGAAGCATCGGAGTCAACATGGGCCAGCATCCCTGTGGAATGCTTTCGACACCTTAAAGAGTCCATGCCCCGACGAATAGAGGCTGTTCTGAAAGCAGAAGGGGGGGAGTGGGGTGCAACTCAATATTAGGAAGGTGTTCTTAATGGTTTGTATAGTCAGTGTATATTCATGTCACCAAATGACTGATTAAAATACATTGTTTTTCAAAGAAGGTAGCAGAACTCTGTAGCATAGCACCATGGTGTAGCCGGAGGACAGCTAGCTTCCGTCCTCCTCTGGGTACATTGACGTCAATACAAAACCTAGGAGGCTCATGGTTGTCACCCCTTTATATAGACTTACACATTAATTAATGACAACTTCCGGAGGACGTCCTCCATCCTATTAGAGTTCTTGCAGCATGAACTGACATCAAGTCAAATTCTATTGGTCACATACACGTGTTTAGCAGATGTTATTGCAGGTGTAGCGAATTGCTTGTGTTTCTAGCTCCAACAGTGCAGTAATATCTAACAATAATATCTAACAATTTCACAACATATTCCCAATACACACAAATCTAAGTAAAGGAATGGAATTAAGTATACATACAGTGCCTTGCGAAAGTATTCGGCCCCCTTGAACATTGCGACCTTTTGCCACATTTCAGGCTTCAAACATAAAGATATAAAACTGTATTTTTTTGTGAAGAATCAACAACAAGTGGGACACAATCATGAAGTGGAACGACATTTATTGAATATTTCAAACTTTTCAAATCAAAAACTGAAAAATTGGGCGTGAAAAATTATTCTGCCCCTTTACTTTCAGTGCAGCAAACTCTCCAGAAGTTCAGTGAGGATCTCTGAATGATCCAATGTTGACCTAAATGACTAATGATGATAAATACTATCCACCTGTGTGTAATCAAGTCTCCGTATAAATGCACCTGCACTGTGATAGTCTCAGAGGTCCGTTAAAAGCGCAGAGAGCATCATGAAGAACAAGGAACACACCAGGCAGGTCCGAGATACTGTTGTGAAGAAGTTTAAAGCCGGATTTGGATACAAAAAGATTTCCCAAGCTTTAAACATCCCAAGGAGCACTGTGCAAGCGATAATATTGAAATGGAAGGAGTATCAGACCACTGCAAATCTACCAAGACCTGGCCGTCCCTCTAAACTTTCAGCTCATACAAGGAGAAGACTGATCAGAGATGCAGCCAAGAGGCCCATGATCACTCTGGATGAACTGCAGAGATCTACAGCTGAGGTGGGAGACTCTGTCCATAGGACAACAATCAAACAAATCTGGCCTTTATGGAAGAGTGGCAAGAAGAAAGCCATTTCTTAAAGATATCCATAAAAGTGTCGTTTAAAGTTTGCCACAAGCCACCTGGGAGACACACCAAACATGTGGAAGAAGGTGCTCTGGTCAGATGAAACCAAAATTGAACTTTTTGGCAACAATGCAAAACGTTATGTTTGGCGTAAAAGCAACACAGCTCATCACCCTGAACAACCATCCCCACTGTCAAACATGGTGGTGGCAGCATCATGGTTTGGGCCTGCTTTTCTTCAGCAGGGACAGGGAAGATGGTTAAAATTGATGGGAAGATGGATGGAGCCAAATAGAGGACCATTCTGGAAGAAAACCTGATGGAGTCTGCAAAAGACCTGAGACTGGGACGGAGATTTGTCTTCCAACAAGACAATGATCCAAAACATAAAGCAAAATCTACAATGGAATGGTTCAAAAATAAACATATCCAGGTGTTAGAATGGCCAAGTCAAAGTCCAGACCTGAATCCAATCGAGAATCTGTGGAAAGAACTGAAAACTGCTGTTCACAAATGCTCTCCATCCAACCTCACTGAGCTCGAGCTGTTTTGCAAGGAGGAATGGGAAAAATTTCAGTCTCTCGATGTGCAAAACTGATAGAGACATACCCCAAGTGACTTACAGCTGTAATCGCAGCAAAAGGTGGCGCTACAAAGTATTAACTTAAGGGGGCTGAATAATTTTGCACGCCCAATTTTTCAGTTTTTGATTTGTTAAAAAAGTTTGAAATATCCAATAAATGTCGTTCCACTTCATGATTGTGTCCCACTTGTTGTTGATTCTTCACAAAAAAATACAGTTTTATATCTTTATGTTTGAAGCCTGAAATGTGGCAAAAGGTCGCAAAGTTCAAGGGGGCCGAATACTTTCGCAAGGCACTGTATATATATATATATATGTGGACGAGCGATGTCAGAGAGGCATTGACTAAGATACAGTAGAATAGAATACAGTAAATACACATGAGATGAGTAATGCAAAATATGTAAACATTATTAAAGTGACCAGTGTTCCATTTATTAAAGTGGACAGTGATTTCAAGTCTTTGTATATAGGGCAGCAGCCTCTTATGTGCTAGTGATGGCTATTTAACAGTCTGATGGCCTTGAGATAGAAGCTGTTTTTCAGTCTCCCTGTCCCAGATTTGATGCACCTGAGAGATCCATCCAATCAAAGCATCAGAGAATTAATCTAGTACTGAAAGCATAAGCTACAGCTAGCTAGCACTGCAGTGCATAAAATGTAGTGAAAAATTGACTCAAAGAGAGAGAAAGACAGTAGTTGAAGAGTTTTGAACAAATTATTTTTTCAAAAATGAAGGAGAAGCAGCAGAGAGAGAGAGAGAGATAGCTATCTATATTTCGTTGTATTTTTGTTACTTTCACTTACTGTACTTAGCTAGCTAAAGCAGCTGGCAAGTTTAGTCGACTCAAAAACTTGGCTCAAACAGAGAGGAATGCTAATTATGTTAGCTAGCTGGCTAAGGCTATCCAACAGAGAGGGATGCTATGTTAGCTAGCTGGCTATGGCTATCCACAGAGAGGGATGCTATGTTAGCTAGCTGGCTATGGCTATCCAACAGAGAGTGATGCTATGTTAGCTAGCTGGCTATGGCTATCCAACAGAGAGGGATGCTATGTTAGCTAGCTGGCTATGGCTATCCACAGAGAGGGATGCTATGTTAGCTAGCTGGCTATGACTATCCAACAGAGAGGGATGCTATGTTAGCTAGCTAGCTATGGCTATCCACAGAGAGGGATGCTATGTTAGCTAGCTGGCTATGGCTATCCAACAGAGAGGGATGCTATGTTAGCTAGCTGGCTATGGCTATCCACAGAGAGGGATGCTATGTTAGCTAGCTGGCTATGGCTATCCAACAGAGAGGGATGCTATGTTAGCTAGCTGGCTATGGCTATCCAACAGAGAGTGATGCTATGTTAGCTAGCTGGCTATGGCTATCCAACAGAGAGGGATGCTATGTTAGCTAGCTGGCTATGGCTATCCAACAGAGAGTGATGCTATGTTAGCTAGCTGGCTATGGCTATCCACAGAGAGGGATGCTATGTTAGCTAGCTGTCTATGACTATTCAACAGAGAGGGATGCTATGTTAGCTAGCTAGCTATGGCTATCCAACAGAGAGGGATGCTATGTTAGCTAGCTGGCTAAGGCTATCCAACACTGGAACTCTTCCAAGTCAAGGTACATTATCGGTTGTATTAGTTTATTGCCACCGGGGCCCGCTAAACTGCTTGCTGTATGTATACTGTACTGTGTGACTGTAGCGGGTGTACTAATGCATTAATTCTAGTAGCTATGTTGACTTTGACGTTACTATGGTGACAACGATGTAGGCTGTGTGTAGCGTTTATGAGCCGAAGGTTTGGATAGTAACTGTTTTTTCACCTGGTCATAGACAACTGATGTGTTGTGCCCTGAAGTCCACAAGCGAAGGAAAAAGGTGAGAGAAGGAAAGTGCGTAGATGTGAGAAGGAATTATACAACTAGTAAAGTAATGATGCTTTTTGTATGTGGCTGCTATGAAAGTGAACTGTGTGTGCAGGTGATCAGTGGTGTATTCATTCAGCCGATTCTGTTGAAACACTTTTCTAAAACGGAAGCAAACCAAATGGGGATAAACATACCTGAATTTGTCCAATAGAAACTCTTGTTTGTAACTGTTTGGACTAATGATTACACTCTAGATCAGCTAGATGCAGGCAAGAGGTGATACTGTTGGTCTAATGACTACACCCTAGATCAGCTAGATGCAGGCAAGAGGTGATACTGTTGGTCTAATGACTACACCCTAGATCAGCTAGATGCAGGTAAGAGGTGATACTGTTGGTCTAATGACTACACCCTAGATCAGCTAGATGCAGGCCAGAGGTGATACTATTGGACTAATGACTACACCCTAGATCAGCTATATGCAGGCAAGAGGTGATACTGTTGGTCTAATGACTACACCCTAGATCAGCTAGATGCAGGTAAGAGGTGATACTGTGGGACTAATGACTACACCTTAGATCAGCTAGATGCAGGTAAGAGGTGATACTGTTGGACTAATGACTACACCCTAGATCAGCTAGATGCAGGCCAGAGGTGATACTGTTGCTCTAATGATTACACCCTAGATCAGCTAGATGCAGGCCAGAGGTGATACTGTTGGACTAATGACTACACCCTAGATCAGCTAGATGCAGGTAAGAGGTGATACTGTTGGTCTAATGATTACACCCTAGATCAGCTAGATGCAGGCAAGAGTGTGCAAAGTGGTATTGAATGTGGCACTGTCTGTCACCTTGATTACTCAAATGTGTCTCTCTACCTGTGTGCACCTACTTTGTAAACTTTCATTCATAGGCTAGGTTGTAGCAACCTCATGATGGGTACAGGGAAACATTAGAGTATCATGTAGTTGCCTAAACCTATTGCTGTTCCGCTGAATATGGAATTTAAATGACAGTCATCCAATAAGTTGTAATATAAATATACTCATTTAAAGTAAAATCCTCCTTCCTCATCTTAAACAGCACCAACCGCCACGGAATTTGAATCTTCACCCATGTAGCCGTGTTCGGAGAAGTTCAGGTCAAAAAGGTGTTGTCGTGGTATTCTCGTGTGCTCAGAAGGGCTCACACAACCTATTTAGGAGGTAACCTACGGGAGGCGCTAGAGACAGAGACAGAGACAGGAATTGAGAGAGAGTGCAATGTTTACTGTTCATTTTTTGTTATTGTTAATTGCAATAACTTTTGTTTATTATCTATTTCACTTGCATTTGGCAATGAAAACATATATTTTCCATGCAAATAAAGCCCCTTAAATTTAAATGTAATTTAAATTGAATAGAGAGAGAGAGAAAGTGCGGAAAAAAGGTTATAAATGTGTGAAATGTAGGTTGTTAAAATATATTAATGGACATAAATGTATAATTTTAGCACCACTTTACTTTACTTTGTGAGGGGGAAAAGATTTCACTTCTATCAGACTGGAATCATTATCGATGGGTTGAGAGATTAAAGACAATTATGTAAAGCATTATCACATTATCACACATTTTTTAACCTAGTCAACTGTATATTCAATTATATGATATTTAATAGAAATATTACAGTGTCAAATTAAATTAATTTAAATGCAATTTAGCATATTTTAATAAAAAAATATTATTTTGCAATTATAGACCATATGCACATTCATATTTTGTTTATAGACAATTTAAATAATAAACAAACAAATGTAATATTATTGAAATAAATTACCCTTTGAATTCAGTGAAGTAGATATGTTAAAACAAATAGAATAATAACCCATGGGAAAGACCATGAGATACAGAAAATACTCTATTTGTTGTTGTTTGTCTTATTTTTTTTGAAACGGAAAACATTTGATCGTCTTCTTCTGATGAGGTGTTGACGCGGACCGGAGTTCTCCTCTCGCGCCGTGAAACTGTTAAATTTAAACCGTTTTATTATTTAAACATTTAATTTCTGGTTCCGTTACGACAAGTTTAGTTTCAACTTTAGATATAATATCAATTCCTGTCAGTCATTTCGGTATTTATCTACTGATTTTAAAATATATGCTTTTTTCTCTGGGAGGCTTTTGTCGCTCTCTGGGAGGCTTTTGTCGCTCTCTGGGTGACTTTTGTCGCTCTCTGGGAGGCTTTTGTTGCTCTCTGGGAGGCTTTTGTCGCTCTCTGGGAGGCTTTTGTCGCTCTCTGGGAGGCTTTTGTCGCTCTCTGGGAGGCTTTTGTCGCTCTCTGGGAGGCTTTGCACTCTGGGAGGCTTTTGTTGCTCTCTGGGAGGCTTTTGTTGCTCTCTGGGAGACTTTTGTTGCTCTCTGGGAGGCTTTTGTTGCTCTCTGGGAGACTTTTGTTGCTCTCTGGGAGACTTTTGTCGCACACCGTTTGACGAGTCAACATGAAGACCGTTTTCATGGGAGAAATGCAATAAAAACGTATTGATGAAGACTAAAATGTGACTTATCATACCTTTTTTCTATCCTAGTCTGTCAACTGTATATTCAATTATATGAAACAACAGGCACCATTACTTTTCAATATAGCTTTTAGGTAATGACACTATATTGTCAACTTGGGAGTTAAATTCTTAATTCTTATTCCAGTCTTATTCCCAACACCTACTCAGGTTGTGAATGTTTAGTCTTATTCCCAACACCTACTCAGGTTGTGAAGGTTTAGTCTTATTCCCAACACCTACTCAGGTTGTGAAGGTCTAGTCTTATTCCCAACACCTACTCAGGTTGTGAAGGTCTAGTCTTATTCCCAACACCTACTCAGGTTGTGAAGGTTTAGTCTTATTCCCAACACCTACTCAGGTTGTGAAGGTTTAGTCTTATTCCCAACACCTACTCAGGTTGTGAAGGTTTAGTCTTATTCCCAACACCTACTCAGGTTTTGAAGGTTTAGTCTTATTCCCAACACCTACTCAGGTTGTGAAGGTTTAGTCTTATTCCCAACACCTACTCAGGTTGTGAAGGTTTAGTCTTATTCCCAACACCTACTCAGGTTGTGATGGTTTAGTCTTATTGCATGTAATAATAGGAGTCACATTACTTTTCCAGTCCAGAACTGGACAGACACTAAGTGTCCTCTTGTAACAATGAAATGAACATCACCTCACAACCAAATCAATGCACTTTCAGTACCATCTATTTTTTATCTTGATGAAAATGATTTTTAAATGTTTTAAATATATATTTTGTTATATGAAATAACCTCTACCTTCTACAGTTTACATTAGAGTAACCCACAAGGAACCACATGCAAAGCCCATGTAACTATGTAAAAGATACCTGATCAACCACAGGTTGGAATGAGGAGAGACCTGTTGGAATCAGAACATGATCATTAAGAAAAGCCAGAGTGCTGACTCTTGCTCTAAAGTTAAAACCCTCCGGATAAGAATCCCAGTGGCGTTTCCAAACATTAATAGAGAAATTATAGGTATAACATTATTACATTGACATTACCTACACTTTTGTCTCGATCATTTTATTACGCCATAACTCATAAGAATAAGTCCTGGTTAGAGGGAAACTAAGATAAAGTGTAGCAGGTTGGAATGGAGGAAACAGAGTGAGGAGGAAGGAACACAATCTGTCCCTCCAAGGTCTCTTGGTCTGAGGGCAGCTGATCACCACACATAACATTCAAGATATTCTACATCCCAAATGGCACCCTATTCCCTGTATAGTGCACTACGTTTGACCAGAGCCCTATGGTAGTGCACTAAGTAGGGAATAGAGTGTTATTTGAGACGTTGGCCTACAGAGAGCCAAAAGTCAGTACTGTAACAGGCTGGTTGAGGAGGAAAAGATTCATGTTTTAACCAGCGATCCATCAACGTCTAAATGTGGTGCGTAGCAAAAAGGAAATCATTAGATAGATAAATTAATCCAGGCTGAGACCGGATGAATGAAAACAACATCTAGCCTAGTACACCATTTTTCTACAGGTTAACCAAAGGGTCAAGAATTTACACTGGGCCTCTCAGTCTTTCTGACACAGCTCTCTCACTCAGACTGCCTTGCAACAGAATTCCTCTAACAAGAGGAACATGCCAAACTACAGCCCCAGATCTAGGATCAGCTTCTTCTTGTCAACTCTTAACTGAAACCAATAAGGGGGAATGCCAAGCTGATCTGAGACCAGGGTATGGGGCCAAGTTCATGGTACTCCAGGTCAGGACTCACCCTACTGGGGTTGGTTGATTGACATCTTAGCCCTCTCTCTGGTCTGGTTAAAGTGTCCTCTCTCTGGTCTGGTTAAAGTGTCCTCTCTCTGGTCTGGTTAGGGTGCCCTCTCTCTGGTCTGGTTAGGGTGTCCTCTCTCTGGTCTGGTTAAAGTGTCCTCTCTCTGATCTGGTTAGGGTGCCCTCTCTCTGGTCTGGTTAGGGTGTCCTCTCTCTGGTCTGGTTAAAGTGTCCTCTCTCTGGTCTGGTTAAAGTGCCCTCTGTTAGTCATCACCTAGCCTACAGTTTACCCTCTGTTAGTCGGCACCTAGTCTACAGTTTACTCTGTTAGTCATCACCTAGTCTACAGTTTACTCTGTTAGTCAGCACCTAGTCTACAGTTTACCCTGTGTTAGCTAGCACCTAGCCTACAGTTTACTCTGTTAGTCAGCACCTAGCCTACAGTTTACCCTGTTAGTCAGCACCTAGTCTACAGTTTATTCTGTTAGTCAGCACCTAGCCTACAGTTTACCCTCTGTTAGTCAGCGCCTAGTCTACAGTTTACTCTGTTAGTCAGCACCTAGCCTACAGTTTACTCTGTTAGTCAGCACCTAGCCTACAGTTTACTCTGTTAGTCAGCACCTAGTCTACAGTTTACTCTGTTAGTCGACACCTAGTCTACAGTTTACTCTGTTAGTCAGCACCTAGTCTACAGTTTACTCTATTAGTCAGCACCTAGCCTACAGTTTACTCTGTTAGTCAGCACCTAGTCTACAGTTTTAGTTTACCCTCTGTTAGCCAGCACCTAGCCTACAGTTTACTCTGTTAGTCAGCACCTAGTCTACAGTTTTAGTTTACCCTCTGTTAGCCAGCACCTAGCCTACAGTTTACTCTGTTAGTCAGCACCTAGTCTACAGTATACCCTCTGTTAGTCAGCACCTAGTCTACAGTTTACCCTGTGTTAGTCAGCACCTAGCCTACAGTTTACCCTGTGTTAGTCAGCACCTAGTCTACAGTATACCCTCTGTTAGTCAGCACCTAGCCTACAGTTTACCCTGTGTTAGTCAGCACCTAGTCTACAGTATACCCTCTGTTAGTCATCACCTAGTCTACAGTTTACTCTGTTAGCCAGCACCTAGTCTACAGTTTACCCTGTGTTAGTCAGCACCTAGTCTACAGTATACCCTCTGTTAGTCAGCACCTAGCCTACAGTTTACTCTGTTAGTCAGCACCTAGTCTACAGTTTACTCTGTTAGTCAGCACCTAGCCTACAGTTTACTCTGTTAGTCAGCACCTAGCCTACAGTTTACTCTGTTAGTCAGCACCTAGTCTACAGTTTACTCTGTTAGTCAGCACCTAGTCTACAGTTTACTCTGTTAGTCAGCACCTAGTCTACAGTTTACTCTGTTAGTCAGCACCTAGTCTACAGTTTACTCTGTTAGTCAGCACCTAGTCTACAGTTTACTCTGTTAGTCAGCACCTAGTCTACAGTTTACTCTGTTAGTCAGCACCTAGTCTACAGTTTACTCTGTTAGTCAGCACCTAGTCTACAGTATACCCTCTGTTAGTCAGCACCTAGTCTACAGTTTACTCTGTTAGTCAGCACCTAGTCTACAGTATACCCTCTGTTAGTCAGCACCTAGTCTACAGTTTACTCTGTTAGTCAGCACCTAGTCTACAGTATACCCTCTGTTAGTCAGCACCTAGCCTACAGTTTACTCTGTTAGTCAGCACCTAGCCTACAGTTTACTCTGTTAGTCAGCACCTAGTCTACAGTTTACTCTGTTAGTCAGCACCTAGCCTACAGTTTACTCTGTTAGTCAGCACCTAGCCTACAGTTTACTCTGTTAGTCAGCACCTAGTCTACAGTTTACCCTGTTAGTCAGCACCTAGTCTACAGTTTACCCTGTGTTAGTCAGCACCTAGTCTACAGTTTACCCTGTGTTAGTCAGCACCTAGTCTACAGTTTACCCTGTGTTAGTCAGCACCTAGTCTACAGTTTACCCTGTGTTAGTCAGCACCTAGTCTACAGTTTACCCTGTGTTAGTCAGCACCTAGTCTACAGTTTACCCTGTGTTAGTCAGCACCTAGTCTACAGTTTACCCTGTGTTAGTCAGCACCTAGTCTACAGTTTACCCTGTGTTAGTCAGCACCTAGTCTACAGTTTACTCTGTTAGTCAGCACCTAGTCTACAGTTTACCCTGTGTTAGTCAGCACCTAGTCTACAGTTTACCCTGTGTTAGTCAGCACCTAGTCTACAGTTTACCCTGTGTTAGTCAGCACCTAGTCTACAGTTTACCCTCTGTTAGTCAGCACCTAGTCTACAGTTTACCCTGTTAGTCAGCACCTAGTCTACAGTTTACTCTGTTAGCCAGCACCTAGTCTACAGTTTACCCTGTTAGCCAGCACCTAGTCCACAGTTTACCCTGTTAGCCAGCACCTAGTCTACAGTTTACCCTGTTAGTCAGCACCTAGTCTACAGTTTACTCTGTTAGTCAGCACCTAGCCTACAGTTTACAGCCTAAAGCTCTGATTCATTGACTCATCTCCCATATCTTTGTGAAGCTCTGATTCATTGACTCATTTCCCATATCTTTGTGAAGCTCTGATTCATTGACTCATCTCCCATATCTTTGTGAAGTTGTGATTCATTGACTCATCTCCCATATCTTTGTGAAGCTCTGATTCATTGACTCATCTCCCATATCTTTGTGAAGCTCTGATTCATTGACTCATCTCCCATATCTTTGTGAAGCTCTGATTCATTGAGTCATCTCCCATATCTTTGTGAAGCTCTGATTCATTGACTCATCTCCCATATC
>NC_056444.1:5292444-5299944 GCF_018296145.1 Oncorhynchus tshawytscha
CGTTAGCTCTATCAAACAGGAAGGAGTACCCCTGTTCATATGAATATAACATCAAGTAGGGCTACCTTAAACATTACAACGAACCTGGCTTCGTTTCTATCACGCTGAAAAATCATTACACAGGGTAAAAAGCAAATTGTGACTGAAAATGTGGGTATATGTGACAAGCTGTGTTATGTAGGGACCACACCCACTACCAACCTCTGTTATGTGGGGACCATACCCCTACCAACCCCTACCAACCTCTGTTATGTGGGGACCATACCCCTACCAACCCCTACCAACCTCTGTTATGTGGGGACCATACCCACTACCAACCTCTGTTATGTGGGGACCATACCCACTACCATCCTCTGTTATGTGGGGACCATACCCACTACCAACCTCTGTTATGTGGGGACCATACCCACTACCATCCTCTGTTATGTGGGGACCATACCCACTACCAACCTCTGTTATGTGGGGACCACACCCACTACCAACCTCTGTTATGTGGGGACCATACCCCTACCAACCTCTGTTATGTGGATATACCCACTACCAACCTCTGTTATGTGGGGTCCATACCCACTACCAACCTCTGTTATGTGGGGACCACACCCACTACCAACCTCTGTTATGTGGGGACCACACCCACTACCAACCTCTGTTATGTGGGGACCATACCCCTACCAACCTCTGTTATGTGGATATACCCACTACCAACCTGTGTTATGTGGGGTCCATACCCACTACCAACCTCTGTTATGTGGGGACCATACCCACTACCAACCTCTGTTATGTGGGGACCATACCCACTACCAACCTCTGTTATGTGGGGTCCATACCCACTACCAACCTCTGTTATGTGGAGACCATACCCACTACCAACCTCTGTTATGTGGATATACCCACTACCAACCTGTGTTATGTAGGGACCATACCCACTACCAACCTGTGTTATGTGGGGACCATACCCACTACAAACCTCTGTTATGTGGAGACCATACCCACTACCAACCTCTGTTATGTGGGGACCATATCCACTACCAACCTCTGTTATGTGGGGACCATACCCACTACCAACCTCTGTTATGTGGGGACCACACCCACTACCAACCTCTGTTATGTGGGGACCATGCCCACTACCAACCTCTGTTATGTGGGGACCATACCCACTACCAACCTCTGTTATGTGGGGACCACACCCACTACCAACCTCTGTTATGTGGGGACCATACCCACTACCAACCTCTGTTATGTGGGGACCATACCCACTACCAACCTCTGTTATGTGGGGACCATACCCACTACCAACCTCTGTTATGTGGGGTCCATACCCACTACCAACCTCTGTTATGTGGAGACCATACCCACTACCAACCTCTGTTATGTGGATATACCCACTACCAACCTGTGTTATGTAGGGACCATACCCACTACCAACCTGTGTTATGTGGGGACCATACCCACTACCAACCTCTGTTATGTGGAGACCATACCCACTACCAACCTCTGTTATGTGGGGACCATACCCACTACCAACCTCTGTTATGTGGGGACCATACCCACTACCAACCTCTGTTATGTGGGGACCATACCCACTACCAACCTCTGTTATGTGGGGACCATACCCACTACCAACCTCTGTTATGTGGGGACCATACCCACTACCAACCTCTGTTATGTGGGGACCATACCCACTACCAACCTCTGTTACGTGGGGACCATACCCACTTCCAACATCTGTTATGTGGGGACCATACTCACTACCAACCTCTGTTATGTGGGGACCACACCCACTACCAACCTCTGTTATGTGGGGACCATACCCACTACCAACCTCTGTTATGTGAGGACCATACCCACTACCAACCTCTGTTATGTGGGGACCATACCCACTACCAACCTCTGTTATGTGGGGTCCATACCCACTACCAACCTCTGTTATGTGGAGACCATACCCACTACCAACCTCTGTTATGTGGATATACCCACTACCAACCTGTGTTATGTAGGGACCATACCCACTACCAACCTGTGTTATTTGGGGACCATACCCACTACCAACCTCTGTTATGTGGAGACCATACCCACTACCAACCTCTGTTATGTGGGGACCATATCCACTACCAACCTCTGTTATGTGGGGACCATACCCACTACCAACCTCTGTTATGTGGGGACCATACCCACTACCAACCTCTGTTATGTGGGGACCATGCCCACTACCAACCTCTGTTATGTGGGGACCATACCCACTACCAACCTCTGTTATGTGGGGACCACACCCACTACCAACCTCTGTTATGTGGGGACCATACCCACTACCAACCTCTGTTATGTGGGGACCATACCCACTACCAACCTCTGTTATGTGGGGACCATACCCACTACCAACCTCTGTTATGTGGGGACCATACCCACTACCAACCTCTGTTATGTGGGGACCATACCCACTACCAACCCTGTTATGTGGGGTCCATACCCACTACCAACCTCTGTTATGTGGGACCATACCCACTACCAACCTCTGTTATGTGGGACCATACCCACTACCAACCTGTGTTATGTGGATATACCCACTACCAACCTGTGTTATGTGGGGACCATACCCACTACCAACCTCTGTTATGTGGGACCATACCCACTACCAACCTCTGTTATGTGGGGACCATACCCACTACCAACCTCTGTTATGTGGGGACCATACCCACTACCAACCTCTGTTATGTGGGGACCATACCCACTACCAACCTCTGTTATGTGGGGACCATACCCACTACCAACCTCTGTTATGTGGGGACCATACCCACTACCAACCTCTGTTATGTGGGGACCATACCCACTACCAACCTCTGTTATGTGGGGACCACACCCACTACCAACCTCTGTTATGTGGGGACCATACCCACTACCAACCTGTGTTATGTGGGGACCATACCCACTATCAACCTCTGTTATGTGGAGACCATACCCACTACCAACCTCTGTTATGTGGGGACCATACCCACTACCAACCTGTGTTATGTGGGGACCATACCCACTACCAACCTCTGTTATGTGGAGACCACACCCACTACCAACCTCTGTTATGTGGAGACCATACCCACTACCAACCTCTGTTATGTGGGGACCACACCCACTACCAACCTCTGTTATGTGGGGACCACACCCACTACCAACCTCTGTTATGTGGAGACCATACCCACTACCAACCTGTGTTATGTGGGGACCATACCCACTACCAACCTCTGTTATGTGGAGACCATACCCACTACCAACCTCTGTTATGTGGGGACCACACCCACTACCAACCTCTGTTATGTGGGGACCATACCCACTACCAACCTGTGTTATGTGGGGACCATACCCACTACCAACCTCTGTTATGTGGAGACCATACCCACTACCAACCTCTGTTATGTGGGGACCATACCCACTACCAACCTGTGTTATGTGGGGACCATACCCACTACCAACCTCTGTTATGTGGAGACCACACCCACTACCAACCTCTGTTATGTGGAGACCATACCCACTACCAACCTCTGTTATGTGGGGACCACACCCACTACCAACCTCTGTTATGTGGGGACCACACCCACTACCAACCTCTGTTATGTGGAGACCATACCCACTACCAACCTGTGTTATGTGGGGACCACACCCACTACCAACCTCTGTTATGTGGAGACCATACCCACTACCAACCTGTGTTATGTGGGGACCATACCCACTACAAACCTCTGTTATGTGGAGACCATACCCACTACCAACCTCTGTTATGTGGGGACCATATCCACTACCAACCTCTGTTATGTGGGGACCACACCCACTACCAACCTCTGTTATGTGGGGACCATACCCACTACCAACCTCTGTTATGTGGGGACCATACCCACTACCAACCTCTGTTATGTGGGGACCATACCCACTACCAACCTCTGTTATGTGGGGACCATACCCACTACCAACCTCTGTTATGTGGGGTCCATACCCACTACCAACCTCTGTTATGTGGAGACCATACCCACTACCAACCTGTGTTATGTGGGGACCATACCCACTACCAACCTCTGTTATGTGGAGACCATACCCACTACCAACCTGTGTTATGTGGGGACCATACCCACTACCAACCTGTGTTATGTGGGGACCATACCCACTACCAACCTCTGTTATGTGGGGACCATACCCACTACCAACCTCTGTTATGTGGGGACCATACCCACTACCAACCTCTGTTATGTGGATATACCCACTACCAACCTGTGTTATGTGGGGACCATACCCACTACCAACCTCTGTAAAACCAAGCCGTGGTGTAGAGAGTGGCCCTCTGTAAAACCCCGACATGGTGTAGAGAGTGGCTCTCTGTGAAACCAGCCGTGGTGTAGAGAGTGGCCCTCTGTGAAACCAAGCCGTGGTGTAGAGAGTGGCCCTCTGTGAAACCAAGCCGTGGTGTAGAGAGTGGCTCTCTGTGAAACCCCGACATGGTGTTGAGAGTGGCTCTCTGTGAAACCAAGCCGTGGTGTAGAGAGTGGCTCTCTGTGAAACCAAGCCGTGGTGTAGAGAGTGGCTCTCTGTGAAACCCAGCCGTGGTGTAGAGAGTGGCTCTCTGTGAAACCAAGCCGTGGTGTAGAGAGTGGCCCTCTGTGAAACCCCGACATGGTGTAGAGAGTGGCCCTCTGTGAAACCCCGACATGGTGTAGAGAGTGGCCCTCTGTGAAACCCCGACATGGTGTAGAGAGTGGCCCTCTGTGAAACCCCGACATGGTGTAGAGAGTGGCTCTCTGTGAAACCCAGCCGTGGTGTAGAGAGTGGCCCTCTGTGAAACCCAGCCGTGTGTAGAGAGTGGCCCTCTGTGAAACCAAGCCGTGGTGTAGAGAGTGGCTCTCTGTGAAACCAGCCGTGGTGTAGAGAGTGGCCCTCTGTGAAACCAAGCCGTGGTGTAGAGAGTGGCCCTCTGTATCCACAGCTCATCAGCCTGTTACCCAGATCAGCATCCCAAATGGCACCTAGTGCACTACAGTGGGAATCCCTACGGGCTCTGGTCAAAAGTAGTGCACTATGTATGGAATAATTTTCCATTTGGGACCCAATTTACCCAGTGGGTCTGTAGAAACCCCTGGAATACAGATCAGACCCTGTGTGAGGTGATTTCATCAAGGTCTCTATAGCTACAGATCAGACCCTGTGTGAGGTGATTTCATCAAGGTCTCTATAGCTACAGATCAGATCCTGTGTGAGGTGATTTCATCAAGGTCTCTATAGCTACAGATCAGACCCTGTGTGAGGTGATTTCATCAAGGTCTCTATAGCTACAGATCAGACCCTGTGTGAGGTGATTTCATCAAGGTCTCTATAGCTACAGATCAGACCCTGTGTGAGGTGATTTCATCAAGGTCTCTATAGCTACAGATCAGACCCTGTGTGAGGTGATTTCATCAAGGTCTCTATAGCTACAGATCAGACCCTGTGTGAGGTGATTTCATCAAGGTCTCTATAGCTACAGATCAGACCCTGTGTGAGGTGATTTCATCAAGGTCTATATAGCTACAGATCAGACCCTGTGTGAGGTGATTTCATCAAGGTCTCTATAGCTACAGATCAGATCCTGTGTGAGGTGATTTCATCAAGGTCTCTATAGCTACAGATCAGACCCTGTGTGAGGTGATTTCATCAAGGTCTCTATAGCTACAGATCAGACCCTGTGTGAGGTGATTTCATCAAGGTCTCTATAGCTACAGATCAGACCCTGTGTGAGGTGATTTCATCAAGGTCTCTATAGCTACAGATCAGATCCTGATCTCAGCTAAAAGTATTTGAAACAGTTGAAGTTGTGTTTAAACCCAGGGTCCCCATCCCAGTAGGTGACTGGTTCAACTGAAGCACTAAACTGAGCTGGTTTCCTCACAAAGCCCAGGTCCATAAAACATGCTGTAAAGAGAGAGAGGGCAGAGAGAGAGGGCAGAGAGAGAGGACAGAGAGAGAGGACAGAGAGAGAGGGCAGTGTGTGTTTGGCAGAGGACAGAGAGAGAGGACAGAGAAAGAGGACAGAGTGTGGGGAGACAGAGAGAGAGAGGACAGAGAGAGGGTACAGAGAGAAAGTACAGAGAGAGAGGACAGAGAGAGGGACAGAGAGAGAGGACAGAGAGAGGGGACAGAGAGAGAGGACAGAGAGAGAGAGTAGAGAGAGAGAGGGCAGTGAGAGAGGACAGAGAGAGAGGGCGGTGTGTGTTTGGCAGAGGACAGAGAGAGAGGACAGAGAAAGAGGACAGAGAGGGGAGACAGAGAGAGAGAGGACAGAGAGAGGGTACAGAGAGAAAGTACAGAGAGAGAGGACAGAGAGAGGGACAGAGAGAGGGGACAGAGAGAGAGGACAGAGAGAGGGGACAGAGAGAGAGAGGACAGAGAGAGAGGGTAGAGAGAGAGAGGGCAGTGAGAGAGGACAGAGAGAGAGGGTGGTGTGTGTTTGGCAGAGGACAGAGAGAGAGGACAGAGAAAGAGGACAGAGAGAGAGGGTAGAGAGAGAGAGGGCAGTGAGAGAGGACAGAGAGAGAGGGCGGTGTGTGTTTGGCAGAGGACAGAGAGAGAGGACAGAGAAAGAGGACAGAGAGGGGAGACAGAGAGAGAGGACAGAGAGAGGGTACAGAGAGAAAGGACAGAGAGAGAAGACAGAGAGAGGGACAGAGAGAGGGGACAGAGAGAGAGAGGACAGAGAGAGGGGACAGAGAGAGAGGACAGAGAGAGGGGGCAGAGAGAGAGAGGGCAGTGTGTGTTTGGCAGAGGACAGAGAGAGGGCAGTGTATTCACTGTGGACCAGACTATTTTAGACCGAATCTGGTATCTGAATCCATATCTGCTCTAATGTGTGAGTCACTCAGATAGCGTAAGATCACGTCATAAAACGGTCAAATGTTTTTTCTGACCAGTGGCAAAATGTCTAGAAATTAGCTTTTGAACTTAAATGTTTTTTCTCAGCCACATGACCAAAATGTATAGGCTTGCAAGAAACAAACTTTAAAACTGTCAAATGTTCTCTCCTCGCCATGGAAAAATGTGTACAATTGCAGGAAATGAGCTTTAAAACAGATTTTTTTTTAAATATATATATATATATGTCTGCAGCCAAGAGGCCTCTAAAATGTAGGTCGGAGACAGTGCCCTAAAATGGTTCATGATGAATACTATGCTGTCTGACTCTGACAGGCAGTGAGTGATTACGTGTTCTATTTTAACAGCTAACCTAACAACAACCATCACTACGACAACAACAACCATCACTACGACAACAACAACCATCATTACAACAACAACCATCATTACAACAGCAACCATCGCTATGACAACAACCATCGCTACGACAACAACCATCATTACAACAACAACAACCATCATTACAACAACAACCATCACTACAACAACAACCATCATTACAACAACAACAACCATCATTACAACAACAACAACCATCGCATTACAACAACAACCATCATTACAACAACAACCATCGTT
>NC_056444.1:5304944-5327444 GCF_018296145.1 Oncorhynchus tshawytscha
CTCTCTCTGACTGAGTCTGAGACCTACCTACATGTTTCAAGCAGACCAACATAGTCCATGTGCCCAAAAAAGCCCAAAAAAGGTAACCTGCCTAAATGATTACCGCCCCGTGTCACTCATGTCTGTAGCCATGAAGTGCTTTGAAAGGCTGGTCATGACTCACATCAACACCATTATTCCAGAAACCCGAGACCCACTCCAATTTGCATACCGCTCAAACAGATCCACAGATGATGCATTCCACACTGCCCTTTCACACCTGGACTGGACAAAAGGAACATGTGAGAATGCTGTTCATTGACTTCAACTCAGCGTTCAACACCATAGTGCCCTCAAAGCTCATCACTAAGCTAACGACCCTGGGACTAAACACCTCCCTCTGCAACTGGATCCTGGACTTTCTGACGGGCCACCCCCAGGTGGTAAGGGTAGTCAACAACACATTTGCCACGCTGATCCTCAACACTGGGGCCCCTCAGGGGTGCGTGCTTAGTCGCCTCCTGTACTCCCTGTTCACCCACAACTGCGTGGCCAAGCACGACTCCAACACCATCATTACATTTGCTGATGACACAACAGTGATAGGCCTGATTACCTACACCGATGAGACAGCCTAGGGAGGAGGTCAGAGACCTAGCAGTGTGGTGCCTGGAAAACAACCTCTCCCTCAATGTGAGCAAGACAAAGGAGCAGGAAAAGGAGGGCTGAGCAGGCCCCCATTAAACTCAACAGGGCTGCAGTGGAGCAGGTTGAGAGCTTCAAGTTCCACATCACCAACAAACGTTTATGGTCAAAACACCAAGACAGTCATGAAGAGGGCACAACAAAACCTTTCCCCCTCAGGAGACTGAAGAGATTTGGTATGGGTCCCCAGATCCTCAAAAAATTCTACAGCTGCAACATCGAGAGCATCCTGACTGGTTGCATCACCACCTGGTGTGGCAACTGCTCGGCATCCGACCATAATGTGCTACAGAGGGTAGTGTAGTGCGTACGGCCCGGTACATCACTGGGACCAAGCTTCCTGCCATTCAGGACTTGTATACTAGGTGGTGTCAGAGGAAGGCCCAAAAAATTATTCAAGATCCCAGTCACCCTAGTCATAGACTGTCCTCTCTGCTATTGCACGTTAAGCGGTACCTGAGCACGCCAAGTCTTGGTCCAAGAGGCTCATTAACAGCTTCTATCCCCAAGCCATACGACTGCTGAACAGTTGATCAAATTACCCCCTTTGTTTTTACACTGCTGCTACTCGCTGTTTGTTGTCTATGCATAGTCACTTTACCTACATGTTCAAATTACCTCGACTAAATTGTACCCCCCGCACATTGACCCGGTACTGGTACCCCCTGTAGCCTCATTATTGTTATTTTATGGTGTTACTTTTTATTTCATTATTTACTTGAATTTATTTAGTAAATCTTTTTTCAACTATATTGTTGGTTAAGGCTTGTCAGTAAGCATTTCACGATAAGTTCTACTACACCTGTTGTATTTTATCGCATTTGACAAATTAACATGTGCTTTGATTTGAGTAGCATGACCAGTAAGCAGTGTTGTCTCTTCACATTCGGCTCCCCGGTGTTGAGCTGAGCGTTTGTGACGTGTGCATGAGTCTGGTGAAGACAGTTAGATGTTACACCTTAGACTTTCCTTTAGGCCAGATGGTTGTTGGACAGATGGTTGTTGGCCAGATGGTTGTTGGACAGAGGGACGGAAATAACCAGCAGCTGAGCTGCCAGTCTGGCAGAGTTCTCCATTTCAGGCTCTCTTAGTGTTCCCAAAATGACCAGGTCTTCCAGAAATCCTTCCTGATTCTGGGAATCTTCCAACCAGGATTTCTGGAAAATGTTGAATTTGTGCAAACCTGCTTTCATAACGATCACACAGAGTATTCTATTTCAAGGTCATTTACTGGAATCTTTTACTGTCAGTTTCTTTGGTGAAACCAAATCACAATGCCACCCACCCATTGCCCCCATAACCAACTCCCCTCTCTTAATGACTTTATCCTGTTTAATGCTGTGAAGTTGTCATGACTTTATCCTGTTTAATGCTGTGAAGTTGTCATGACTTTATCCAGTTTAATAGCTGTTTAATGCTGTGAAGTTGTCATGACTTTATCCTGTTTTGTAATGCTGTGAAGTTGTCATGTATGTGTGTTTGGGTTATCCTATAGGAACAGCTAGAGGAGAGCAGGTCTGTTTAGTTCTGAATGGCCATGTTCAGGGGCAGAACGACAGATTTGTACCTTGTCAGCTCGGGGATTTGAACTTGCAACCTTTCGGTTACTAGTCCAACACTCTAACCACTCTCCCCTGCCGCCCCAATATGGCATATGGCAACTTAAAAGATTCACCAACATACAGTATTTTGTGCGTGAAAGCTCTGTTAACATTTGTTTTATTATTAAATACATTCTTAACCCTAAATGATATACAATAGAGTATTTTTAAATCTGAAAATTGTTGCTGAAAAGGAGAATATGTCTTCACATGGCTCCATAATATTCTGAACCTTCTCTCCATATTATTCTAGTGAGTCTCATGAAAATTCTAATTAAAAAAGGTACCAAATTTAAAGTGATGGCTTTATATATATGAACTGAAAACTCTGTTAGCCAGCAAGTGGGAGGGGTTTTACAGGCGCAAAGTTTTCTTCTTCTCTGGTAAATAATTGGAGGGCTTAGATTGTGTCAACACCCTGGCAGAGAGAGAGAGGTTGAAGAACTTCTGATGGGTTTTCCATGCATCCTGGAGTTTGAGAGTTAGATAGTTTGGCAGAGAATAGACTGAGACAGTAACAGGGATGAGTTGAGACAGAGGAAAGGCTATAGGGCTGTTTCACGATATACTACAATCAACACGTGGAACAACTGCCAAAGAAATAAACCAATGTATCATTGTGAAATAAAAGAGCAAAGAGATTGATATCATTAATACATTTTTTGTTTTCTGTTTTTTTATTTCTATTTTAGTAGCTGTACATTATCTTAAAGAGATTCTCCTAGAAATATATGACAGTTACAGTTGAAGTCGGAAGTTTACATACACTGAGGTTGGAGTCATTAAAACTCGTTTTTCAACTGCTCCACAAATTTCCTGTTAACAAACTATAGTTTTGGCAAGTAGGTTAGGACATCTACTACGTGCATGACACAAGTCATTTTTCCAACAATTGATTACAGGCAGACTATTTCACTTATAATTCACTGTATCACAATTCCAGTGGGTCAGAAGTTTGCACATACACTCGGTTGACTGTGCCTTTTAACAGCTTTAAAAATTCCAGAAAATGATGAAATGGCTTTAGAAGCTCCTGAAAGGCTATTTGACATCATTTGAGTCAATTGGAAGTGTACCTGTGGATGTACTTCAAGGCCTACCTTCAAACTCAGTGCCTCTTTGCATGACATCATGGGAAAATCAAAAATCAGCCAAGACCTCAGAAAGAAAATTGTAGACCTCCACAAGTCTGGTTCATCATTGGGAGCAATTTCCAAATGCCTGACGGTACCACGTTCATCTGTACAAACAATAGTACGCAAGTATAAACACCATGGGACCACGCAGCCGTCATACCGCTCAGGTAGGAGACGCGTTCTGTCTCCTAGAGATGAACCTAGTTTGGTGCGAAAAGTGCAAATCAATCCCAGAACAACAGCAAAGGACCTTGTGAAGATGCTGGAGGAAATAGGTACAAAAGTATCAATGTCCACAGTAAAACGCGTCTTATATCGAGATAACCTGAAAGGCCGCTCAGCAAGGAAGAAGCCACTGCTCCAAAACCGCCTTAAAAAAGCCAGACTACGGTGTGAAACTGCACATGGGGACAAAGAGAAATGTCCTCTGGTCTGATGAAACAAAAATATAACTTTTTGGCCAGAATGACCATTGTTATGTTTGGAGGTAAAAGGGGCCGAAGAACACCATCCCAACCGTGAAGCATGGGGGTGGCAGCATCATGTTGTGGGGGTGCTTTGCTGCAGGAGATACTGGTGCACTTCACAAAATAGATGGTTACATGAGGAAGGAAAATGATGTGGATATATTGAAGCAACATCTCGAGACATCAGTCAGGAGGTTAAAGTTTGGTCACAAATGGGTCTACCAAATGGACAGTGACCCCAAGCATACTTCCAAAGTTGTAGCAAAATGGCTTAATAAGGACAACCAAGTCAAGGTATTGGAGTGGCCATCACAAAGCCCTGACCTCAGTCCCATAGGACATTTGTGGGCAGAACTGAAAAGGCATGTACGAGCAAGGAGGCCTACAAACCTGACTCAGTTACAGCAGCTCTGTCAGGAGGAATGGGCCAAAATTCACCCAACTTATTGTGGGAAGCTGGTGGAAGGCTACGCAACACGTTTGACCCAAGTTAAACAATTTAAAGGCTATGCTACCAAATGCTACTTGAGTGTATGTAAACTTCTGACCCACTGGGAATGTGATGAAAGAAATAAAATCTGAAATAAATAATTCTCTCTACTATTATTCTGACATTTCACATTCTTAAAATAAAGTGGTGATCTTTATTGGCCTAAGACAGGAATTTTTACTAGGATTAAATATCAGGAATTGGGAAAAACTGATTTTAAATGTATTTGGCTAAGGTGTATGTAATCTTCCGACTTCAACTGTATATAGCAGAGAACAATACCTTCGATCTTTTCTAATATAAATACATACATTTCTAAAAATAATGTTTCTATTGAAGTCTCTGTTAAACCCCGGTGAGAGATGAGTTTTGGTGAAACCCCGGTGAGAGAAGTCTCAGTGAAACCCCGGTGAGAGAAGTCTCAGTGAAACCCCGGTGAGAGAAGTCTCAGTGAAACCCCAGTGAGAGATAAGTCTCTGTTAAACCCTGGTGAGAGATAAGTCTCTGTTAAACCCTGGTGAGAGATAAGTCTCTGTTAAACCCCAGTGAGATATAAGTCTCTGTTAAACCCCAGTGAGATATAAGTCCCAGTGAAACCCCTGTGAGATATAAGTCTCTGTTAAACCCCATTGAGAGATAAGTCTCTGTTAAACCCTGGTGAGAGATAAGTCTCTGTTAAACCCCAGTGAGAGATAAGTCTCTGTTAAACCCCGGTGAGATATAAGTCTCTGTTAAACCCTGGTGAGATATAAGTCCCAGTGAAACCCCTGTGAGATATACGTCTCTGTTAAACCCTGGTGAGAGATAAGTCTCAGTGAAACCCCGGTGAGAGATAAGTCTCTGTTAAACCCCAGTGAGAGATAAGTCCAGGTGAAACCCCAGTGAGAGATAAGTCTCAGTGAAACCCCGGTGAGAGATAAGTCTCTGTTAAACCCCAGTGAGATATAAGTCCCAGTGAAACCCCAGTGAGAGATAAGACTCTGTTAAACCCTGGTGAGAGATAAGTCTCTGTTAAACCCCAGTGAGAGATAAGTCTCTGTTAAACCCCATTGAGATATAAGTCTCTGTTAAACCCCAGTGAGATATAAGTCCAGGTGAAACCCCAGTGAGAGATAAGTCTCTGTTAAACCCCAGTGAGAGATATGTCTCTGTTAAACCCCGGTGAGAGATAAGTCTCAGTGAAACCCCGGTGAGAGAAGTCTCAGTGAAACCCCAGTGAGAGATAAGTCTCTGTTAAACCCTGGTGAGAGATAAGTCTCAGTGAAACCCCAGTGAGAGATAAGTCTCTGTTAAACCCTGGTGAGAGATAAGTCTCTGTTAAACCCTGGTGAGAGATAAGTCTCTGTTAAACCCCAGTGAGAGATAAGTCTCTGTTAAACCCTGGTGAGAGATAAGTCTCTGTTAAACCCCAGTGAGAGATAAGTCTCTGTTAAACCCCGGTGAGATATAAGTCTCTGTTAAACCCTGGTGAGATATAAGTCCCAGTTAAACCCCTGTGAGATATAAGTCTCTGTTAAACCCCAGTGAGATATAAGTCCAGGTGAAACCCCAGTGAGAGATAAGTCTCTGTTAAACCCCAGTGAGAGATATGTCTCTGTTAAACCCCAGTGAGATATAAGTCCCAGTGAAACCCCAGTGAGAGATAAGACTCTGTTAAACCCTGGTGAGAGATAAGTCTCTGTTAAACCCCAGTGAGATATAAGTCCAGGTGAAACCCCAGTGAGAGATAAGTCCCAGTGAAACCCAGTGAGAGATAAGACTCTGTTAAACCCCAGTGAGAGATAAGTCTCTGTTAAACCCTGGTGAGATATACATCTCTGTTAAACCCTGGTGAGATATAAGTCTCTGTTAAACCCTGGTGAGATATAAGTCTTGGTGAAACCCCAGTGAGATATCTAATGAAGCTTCAGCCTTCCAGGCAGACATATTTCTCCCAATGACAGTAATTTACATATGATGTATTTAGAGAAAGGAAAGGCTAAGGCTAATTGTATTTGGAGATTTTCCTTTGTTTTTAGGAGTCATTAGCAGCTCGCTCTAATCTAATTTTTACAATTTCATCAGCAGGCCGTCTTGGAAATCCTCTGTGAGCTCATCAGAGAGACGAGAGAGGGGTTTATAGCTAAGTGTTCTCTATTACATTAACACACAATAAAGCGACCGGGGACGGCTACAGACGTTTATGGCAGATTCAGTTAACACTCTGCCAATTCTCTTTTTATTGGGACGCAATCAATTTTTATTCATTTTAAAGCCAGAATGCTTTCTTTCATTGGGTGCCTTCCCCAGCTTATTACCCAGGCTAAACAAATTAGCCAAGTTGTTTTCACAAAATGGGGAATGTTTATGTTTACAGGGTTTCCTCTTTAGAATTCAGGCCTTAGACTCTGCATATTATATACGTTATGCATAAATGTGTGAGGCTTTCACAGCTTATTTTCAGTTTACAAACAGGGTTATTTCTGTTACAAACAGGGTTATTTCTGTTACAAACAGGGTTATTTCTGTGTAGGAAATGTATTTAATTTATTGTAAAAAAAAATTGCAAAAGAAATGGCTTTCAATTTGACACTTTTCGAACAGCAACAACTGCTATGTCAACATTGTTTTTGCTGTTATAATTGGTGTTTTTTCTATTATTTTTCTAAATGCAGTGAATCTATTTTCTATTTTCTGTAATAGATTTGCTAGCTACACTCTGTAAGGCAGTTGTACTACATGTCATATAAAACGTGATGTTCTGGATGGATGTACAATCCCACCCATGAACATCAGTCACATGAATCAGAATGTTGGTTCCACGACTCGATGACAGAACTTGTGCAGTATAAGACGTTTAGCAGTCTGCCTAACAACTAGGAAGAAGGGCAAGGCTAAACATAAACAGAAGCTAGTTTTCTAGAGGGCTCCAACATGGTGGCTGTAAAGCTACGTAACAGCTACTTAAAGAGATAGTTCACCCAACTTACTAAAATGGCATATTGGTTTCTTGACTGTGTAAATGGGAGATGTACAAGGTATGACAGCAATCCATGCTTCGGTTTTGTTTCCCTGTTTCCACATGCTAATGTTTTAGCATTTGTGGCACAAATCCCATTGAAGTCATGGGACCGATATTAGACTTTTTCATGCATCATGTCCAAATCATCCAAAAGTATCTACAATTGTTTGTGAAGCTCAACAAAGTCACTTATAGATGATGTGAACATGATGTGCGGGAAAATGCTAATATCGGTCACATGACTCGAAGGGGATTTGTGCCACGGATGCTAAAACATTAGCATGTGGAATAAGGAAACTAAACCAAAGCATGGATTGCTGTCATACCTCATTCATAGACGTCTACAGGGTATGTAAACCAAAATGTAATTTTGTGATTTGGGTGAACTATCCCTTTAGGCTTGTTTTATCCTCTTACTTCAATACCACTTCTCCCAACCCCCCTACTAAATTCCATCCGCCCTTCAGACACACACGGTACATATTGTAACTAAATTTGTCTCTGAAACTTTGGTGATGCTATTTATTTATTTTGGTGTAGTGAATAACTAAGAACCCAATACTAGTGTGGCGCAAAAGTAACTCTCTCGTCTGTCTTGCTGCGAGCTAGTGTGTGTGTGTGTGTGTGTGTGTGTGTGTGTGTGTGTGTGTGTGTGTGTGTGTGTGTGTGTGTGTGTGTGTGTGTGTGTGTGTGTGTGTGTGTGTGTGTGTGTTGTGTGTGTGTGGTGGCAGCATAATTAGAGTGCTTTAAGTGCTCCTGGAGACAAGACAAACCCCTCAGCCTCACCCCCTATCTCTTTCTCTCCCCTCAGCCTCACTCACTATCTCTTTCTCCCCCTCAGCCTCACCCCTATCTCTTTCTCTCCCCTCAGCCTCACCCCTATCTCTTTCTCCTCCCTCAGCCTCACCCCTATCTCTTTCTCTCCCCTCAGCCTCATCCCCTCTCTTTCTCCTCCCTCAGCCTCACCCCTATCTCTTTCTCTCCCCTCAGCCTCACCCCTATCTCTTTCTCCCCCTCAGCCTCACCCCTATCTCTTTCTCTCCCCTCAGCCTCACCCCCTATCTCTTTCTCCCCCTCAGCCTCACCCACTATCTCTTTCTCTCCTCTTCCCCCTCAGCCTCACTCCCAACTCTTCCTCGCCAACTACCTCTCCCCATCCCACTACCCTCTCACCATACCCCTCCCTCTCCCCCACATCTCTTCCCACTATCTCCCTCCCACTATCTCACCCCTGGCCTCTCTTATTCCCCCAACTCCCTCTCCCCATTCCCCTCACCCTCTCTCCCCACACCCTCTCTTCCCTCCAATTCCCTCTCCCCCACCCTCTCTTCCCACCATCTCCCTCTCCCCCCATCCTCTCTTCCCACAATCGAGCTAAAGGCGTGTGTGACACTAATCCGGACTCTTAGAAGAAATCCCACCATGCCCTCAGATGAACTATTGAACAGGCAAAGCGTCAATACAGGACTAAGATTGAATCCTACTACACATGCTCTGATGCTCATCGGATGTGGCAGGGCCTGCAAACAATTACAGAATACAAAGGGAAACACAGCCACGAGCTGCCCAGTGACGTGAGCCTACCAGACGAGCTAAATGCCTTTTATGCTCGCTTCGAGGCAAGCAACACTGAAGCATGCACGAGAGCACAAGCTGTTCTGGACGACTGTGTGATAACGCTCTCGGTAGCCGATGTGAATAAGACCTTTAAACAGGTCAACATTCACAAGGCTGCAGGGCCAGATGGATTACCAGGATGTGTACTCAGAGCATGCGCTGACCAACTGGCAAGTGTCTTCACTGACATTTTCAACCTCCCTGATCGAGTCTGTAATACCTACATGTTTCAAGCAGACCACCATAGTCCCTGTGTCCAAGGAAGTAAAGGTAACCTGCCTAAATGATTACCGCCCCGTAGCACTCACGTCATAACTGCTTCGTAGTGAAGGTACTGTAGCCATGAAGTGCTTTGAAAGGTCATGGCTCACATCAACAGCATCCTCCCGCATATCCTAGACCCACTCCAATTTGCATAACGCCTCAACAGATCTACAGATGACGCAATCTCTATTGCACTGCTCTTTCCCACCTGGACAAAAGGAACACCTATGTGAGAATGCTCTTCATTGACTACAGCTCAGACTTCAACACCATAGTGCCCACGAAGCTCATCACTAAGCTTTAGGGCTCGCAAGTGGTGCAGTGGTCTAAGCCACTGCATCTCAGTGCAAGAGGCATCACTACAGTCCCTGGTTCAAATCCAGGCTGTGGTAGGCCTGATCACAGACAATGATGAGACAGGCTGTGGAGGAGGTCAGAGACCTGGCAGTGTGTTGCCAGGACAACAACCTCTCCCTCAATGATGAGACAGCCTGTGGAGGAGGTCAGAGACCTGGCAGTGTGTTGTCAGGACAACAACCTCTCCCTCAACGATGAGACAGCCTATAGGGAGGAGGTCAGAGATCTGGCAGTGTGTTGCCAGGACAACAACCTCTCCCTCAATGATGAGACAGCCTGTGGAGGAGGTCAGAGACCTGGCAGTGTGTTGCCAGGTCAACAACCTCTCCCTCAACGTGAGGAAGACAAAACAGCTGATCATGGACTACAGGAAAGGTGGGCTGAACAGGCCCTCATTAATCAACAGGGCTGTAGTAGAGCGGATTGAGAGTTTCAAGTTCCTTGGTGTCCACATCATCAACTAGCTATCGTGGTCCAAACACACCAAGACAGTCATGAAGAGGGCACAGTAAAACCTTTTTACCCCCAGGAGACTGAAAAGATTTAGCAATGGTCCCCAGATCCTCAAAAAGTTATACAGCTGCACCATCGAGAGCATCCTTACCGGTTGCATCACCGTCTGGTATGGCAACTGCTCGGCATCTGACCGTAAGACGCAACAGAGGGTAGTGCGTATGGCCCGGTACATCACTGAGGCCAAGCTTCCTGCCTTCTAGGACCTATATAATAGGCGGTGTCAGAGGAAAGCCCATAAAATCATCTGAGACTCCGGTCCCAGAGCGCCAAGTCTAGGACCAAAAGGCTCCTTAACAGCTTCTACCCCCAAGCCATAAGACTGATGAACAGTTAATCAAATGACCTCCGGACTGTTTACATTGACACCCTCCCCCCATTTGTTTTGTACAGTGCTGCTACTCACTGTTTATTATCTATGCATAGTCACTTTACCCCTACCTATATGTATAAATGACTTAGGCAAAGCAGTACACCCGCACATTGACTCGGTACCGGTACCCCCTGTCTATACCCTCGTTATAGTTATTTTATTGTACTTACTTCATTAATAATTTTTTTTAAAACGACTTTAGTTTATTTGTTAAAAATGTTCTAAACCAACAGTGCAGTTCAAGAAGAGTTAAGGGCTTTTCTGTAAGCATTTCACGTTGAGGTCTAGACTTGTTGTATTCAGCTCATGTGACAAATAAAGTTGGATTTTATTTTAATTTGATCTCCCCACCACCCCACCCTTTCTCCCCATACTCTCTCTCCCCACCCCCCCATCTCTTCCCACCATCTCCCTCAGCCCACCCTCTCTCCCCACCCTCTCTGCCCCCCATCTCCCTCTCCCCACCCCCTCCCCCCACCCTCTCTGCCCCCACCATCTCCCTCTCCCCACCCTCTCTCCCCCCCACCCTCTCTGCCCCTCACCATCTCCCTCTCCCCACCCTCTCTCCCCACCCTCTCCCCCCCACCCTCTCCCCACCCACCCTCTCTCCCCCCCCCCCCCCCCCCTCTCTGCCCACCATCTCTCCCTCCCCCACTCTCCCCACCCTCTCTTCCCCCACTCTCTCACCCCACCCCCCACTCTCTCACCCCACCCCCCCCCCCCCCCCCCACCCCCCACCCTCTCTCCCCCACCCTCTCTCCACACCCTCTCTGCCCACCCTCTCTCCCCACCCCCCACCCCGCCCACCCTCTCTGCCCACCATCTCCCTCCCTATCTAATGGCTCCCATCAGACTGTGGTATCAGTATGTGTTGGTATCAGATATATGCCTCGTACCCTTCACCGTTTCCGCTGAGGTGTTTGACCTAACTGTACGTTCATTGTCTGCATCCCAAATGGCACCCTATCCCCTATATAGTGCACTACTTTTAACCAGAGCCAATGGGCTCAGGGAATAGGGTGCCATTTGGGACTGTGATTCCCTCCCTCACACTGTATCAATCAGCAGGAAGCCTCATCCATCCAGTGATGCTAACTACCAAGTGTTTCATTTCAAAGAGCCTAGCAGAGCCAACTAGCAGGCCCAACTAGCAGGGCCAACTACAGTCCAGAAAGGGCCAACTACAGTCCAAGCAGAGCCAACTAGCAGGGCCAACTACAGTCTAAACAGGGCCAACTACAGTCCACACAGGGCCAACTACAGTCCAAGCAGAGCCAACTAGCAGGGCCAACTACAGTCCAAACAGGGCCAACTACAGTCCAAACAGGGCCAACTACAGTCCAAGCAGAGACAACTAGCAGGGCCAACTACAGTCCAAACAGGGCCAACTACAGTCCAAACAGGGCCAACTACAGTCCAAGCAGAGCCAACTAACAGGGCCAACTAGCAGGGTCAACTAGCAGGGCCAACTAGCAGAACCAACTACAGTCCAAACAGGGCCAACTACAGTCCAAGCAGAGCCAACTAGCAGGGCCAACTACAGTCCAAACAGGGCCAACTACAGTCCAAACAGGGCCAACTACAGTCCAAGCAGAGCCAACTACAGTCCAAGCAGAGCCAACTACAGTCCAAGTAGAATTAACTAGCAGAGTCAACTACAGTCCCAGCAGAGCCAACTACAGTCCAAGCAGAGCCAACTACAGTTCAAGCAGAGCCAACTAGCAGAGTTAACTAGAGTCCAAGCAGAGCCAACTACAGTCCAAGCAGAGCTAACTACAGTCCAAACAGAGCCAACTACAGTCCAAGCAGAGCTAACTACAGTCCAAGCAGAGCCAACTAGCAGAGTTAACTACAGTCCAAACAGAGCCAACTACAGTCCAAGTAGAGCCAACTACAGTCCAAGCAGAGCCAACTAGCAGAGCCAACTACAGTCCAAACAGAGCCAACTACAGTCCAAGCAGAGCCAATTACAGTCCAAGCAGAGCCAACTACAGTCCAAGCAGATCCAACTACAGTCCAAGCAGAGCCAACTACAGTCCAAGCAGAGCCAACTACAGTCCAAACAGAGCCAACTACAGTCCAAACAGAGCCAACTAGCAGAGACAACTACAGTCCAAGCAGAGCCAACTACAGTCCAAGCAGAGCCAACTACAGTCCAAACAGAGCCAACTACAGTCCAAGCAGAGCCAACTACAGTCCAAGCAGAGCCAACTAGCAGAGTTAACTACTGTCCAAGAAGAGCCAACTACAGTCCAAACAGAACCAATTATAGTCCAAACAGAGCCAACTACAGTCCAAGCAGAGCCAACTACAGTCCAAGCAGAGCCAACTAGCAGAGCCAACTACAGTCCAAACAGAGCCAACTACAGTCCAAGCAGAGCCAACTACAGTCCAAGCAGAGCCAACTACAGTCCAAGCAGAGCCAACTACAGTCCAAGCAGAGCCAACTACAGTCCAAGAAGAGCCAACTACAGTCCAAGCAGAGCCAACTACAGTCCAAGCAGAGCTTCCCATCGCCACATCACAGAATGATACCTATTTTCTGTTTTCTATTAGAGATTGTTGGATCCATTCTGCTATGCAGGAATGCTTTCAACACATTGATGAGATGACAAGTTATCATCGATCGGTCCTTCCTTAGAGCCAGGGAGCCATTAAATAATGTATGGAGTGCTGTGCATTACCAGGCTTCTCTCCTGTCCTGGGCCCATTAAGAGGCCTCTTCACGGGGCCCCAGTGGCCCCCATCCTCCCTCTCCCTCCCAGGTCCTTGGTTCTCTTCATTTAATTAAATTATCCCATAATGAAAACTCCCCGTAATGAGATTACATTTAATTATTAATGAGCAGCTGATTCGAGCTGTAGGCTGAGAGGCTGGGCCGGGGCCAAGAGAGAGACTGGTAATCTATTATTCACAAGGCTAAACTTTTTTAAATTCATCACCTTTTCCTTTTGTGAAAAGGTGCAATTTATTAAGTGGTATGTGTGTGGCTGCCAGGAATGATGTTGGAGATATGGACAGGCGCTAGAGGGCTGTCTGTCTTTATGTCTGTTTCTCTTACTGTCTGGGGAGGAAGGGCTTGACTGAGTGACGTTAGTTTGCTCAGCTGATTTTGCATTGCAGATTTTATGTGCATCGAAAAATTTGACAATTTTTTTGTAAAGTTTCAAGTTTTTATAAATGAAATTTTAGAAAGCAAACCCTCTCTGAATGACTTTGGAGTTTCATATCAATGGAAGAAGAGGAAAGTCTGCATCTGTCCCCGTGCTCCTCGAGTCAGGAAACAGTCAGGAAACATAACCACATCTACTCTGTCGACCAGCTGGTAGAGAGACTCTACTCCATCGACCAGCTGGTAGAGAGACTCTACTCCGTCGACCAGCTGGTAGAGAGACTCTACTCTGTTGACCAGCTGGTAGAGAGACTCTAGTCCGTCGACCAGCTGGTAGAGAGACTCTAGTCCGTCGACCAGCTGGTAGAGAGTGCTCCTAGACCTTAGTGCTGCTTTTGATACCATCGATCACCACATTCTTTTGGAGAGATTGGAAACCCAAATTGGTCTACATGGACAAGTTCTGGCCTGGTTCAGATCTTATCTGTCGGAAAGATATCAGTTTGTCTCTGTGAATGGTTTGTCCTCTGACAAATCAACTGTACATTTCGGTGTTCCTCAAGGTTCCGTTTTAGGACCACTATTGTTTTCACTATATATTTGACCTCTTGGGGATGTTATTCGAAAACATAATGTTAACTTTCACTGCTATGCGGATGACACACAGCTGTACATTTCAATGAAACATGGTGAAGCCCCAAAATTGCCCTTGCTAGAAGCATGTGTTTCAGACATAAGGAAGTGGATGGCTGCAAACTTTCTACTTTTAAACTCGGACAAAACAGAGATGCTTGTTCTAGGTCCCAAGAAACAAAGAGATCTTCTGTTGAATCTGAAAATTAATCTTAATGGTTGTACAGTCGTCTTAAATAAAACTGTGAAGGACCTCGGCGTTACTCTGGACCCTGATCTCTCTTTTGAAGAACATATCAAGACCATTTCAAGGACAGCTTTTTTCCATCTACGTAACATTGCAAAAATCAGAAACTTTCTGTCCAAAAATGATGCAGAAAAATGAATCCATGCTTTTGTCACTTCTAGGTTAGACTACTGCAATGCTCTACTTTCCGGCTACCCGGATAAAGCACTAAATAAACTTCAGTTAGTGCTAAATACGGCTGCTAGAATCCTGACTAGAACCAAAAAATGGTATCATATTACTCCAGTGCTAGCCTCTCTACACTGGCTTCCTGTCAAAGCAAGGGTTGATTTCAAGGTTTTACTGCTAACCTACATAGCATTACATGGGCTTGCTCCTACCTATCTCTCTGATTTGGTCCTGCCGTACATACCTACACGTACGCTACGGTCACAAGACGCAGGCCTCCTAATTGTCCCTAGAATTTCTAAGCAAACAGCTGGAGGCAGGCCTTTCTCCTATAGAGCTCCATTTTTATGGAACGGTCTGCCTACCCATGTCAGAGACACAAACTCGGTCTCAACCTTTAAGTCTTTACTGAAGACTCATCTCTTCAGTGGGTCATATGATTGAGTGTAGTCTGGCCCAGGAGTGGGAAGATGAACGGAAAGGCTCTGGAGCAACAAACCGCCCTTGCTGTCTCTGCCTGGCCGGTTCCCCTCTTTCCACTGGGATTCTCTGCCTCTAACCCTATTACAGGGGCTGAGTAAGTAGTGCACTATATAGGGAATAGGGTGTCATGGAGAAGTACCTCACCAGCCACGAATGATAGAGAGGCCTAGTTCTGTGTTGTAAGGTAATGTCTCCTTCCAAATTAATCCCTTGTAGGTGGAAAAAGAGGCACACATTTCAATCCTCTTCTCTGGATCTCCCTCTGACATGTATGGGACAGAGGTAGAGTATGGGACAGAGTATGGGACAGAGGTAGAGTATGGGACAGAGATAGAGTATGGGACAGAGGTAGAGTATGGGACAGAGGTAGAGAATGGGACAGAGTATGGGACAGAGATAGAGTATGGGACAGTGGTAGAGAATGGGACAGAGGTAGAGTATGGGACAGAGGTAGAGTATGGGACAGAGGTAGAGTATGGGACAGAGTTAGAGAATGGGACAGAGGTAGAGTATGGGACAGAGTTAGAGAATGGGACAGAGGTAGAGTATGGGACAGAGATGATGTATGGGACAGACACATGGACAGAGATGGAGTTGGTTGATAGAGTGTGTCTGCCTGTGGAGGCTCAGGGGCTGGAGACAACAAGGACATGTGTTCCAAATGGCACACTATTCCCTACGTAGCGCACTACATTCGACCAATGCCCTGGGCTCTGTTCAAAAGGACTGCACTGTGTAGCAAATAGGGTGCCATTTGGGATGCACTCAAGGATGTCATTGGGATGGTGAGCGGAGCCGAGCAGAGCGGGGTGGCTTGCGTATATTAGAACCTCATCAATATCTGATTAATAATGCAGCAGGCGCAGGCTGGGGATTCTTTGGGACAGGGTTTCAGCCAGCTTGTCATTTTGTAAATTGCATCGTCATCATGGAATGGATGGGTCAGGCAGGGCCTGGTGAGGGTAGGGCTGGGCTTGGGGCTGGGTTAGGTTTAGGCTGGTTTGGGTTTGGGGTTGAGTTGGGTTGGGTGAGCGCTGGATTGTTGCTGGGTTGGGTTAGGGTTGGGTTAGGGTTGAGCTGGATTGGGGTTGGCTTAAGGTTGGGCTGGGTTGGGTTGGGTTGGGTGAGGGCTGGACTGGGGTTGGCTTAAGGTTGGGCTGGGTTGGGTTGCGTTGGGTGAGGGCTGGACTGGGTTAGGGCTTTGTTAGTGTTAAGGCTGGGTTAGGGTTGGGTTAGGGTTGGGTTGGGTTGGGTGAGGACTGGACTGGGGTTGGCTTATGGTTGGGCTGGGTTGGGTTGGGTTGGGTTGGGTGAGGACTGGAATGGGGTTGGGTGAGGGCTGGGCTGGACTGGGTTAGGGCTTTGTTAGTGTTGGGCTGGGTTGGGTTGGGTGAGGGCTGGACTGGGTTAGGGCTTTGTTAATGTTGGGCTGGGTTGGGTTGGGTGAGGGCTGGACTGGGTTAGGGCTTTGTTAGTGTTGGGCTGGGTTGGGTTGGGTGAGGGCTGGACTGGGTTAGGGCTGGGTTAGAGCTGGGGTTAGGTTGTGCTGAGTTGGGCTGGGTTGGATTAGGTTTAGGCTGGGTTGGATTAGGGTTTAGGCTGGGTTGGATTAGGTTTAGGCTGGGTTGGATTAGGTTTAGGCTGGGTTGGATTAGGTTTAGGCTGGGTTGGATTAGGTTTAGGCTGGGTTGGGTTAGGTTTAGGCTGGGTTGGATTAGGTTTAGGCTGGGTTAGGATTAGGTTTAGGCTTTGTTGGGTTAGGTTTAGGCTGGGTTAGGATTGGGTTGGATTAGGTTTAGGCTGGGTTGGGTTAGGTTTAGGCTGGGTTAGGATTGGGTTGGATTAGGTTTAGGCTGGGTTAGGATTGGGTTGGATTGGATTAGGGCTGGGTTAGGGTTGGGTTGTGTCAGGTTTGGGCTGGGTTAGGGTTGGGCTGGTTTAGGACCGGGTTGGATTAGGTTTAGGCTGGGTTAGGATTGAATTGTGTTAGGTTAGGGCTGGTTTAGGGTTGGGCTGGTTTAGGACCAGGTTTGATTAGGTTTAGGCTGTGTTAGGACTGGGTTAGGGTTGGACTGGTTTAGGACTGGGTTGGGTGGGGTTAGGCTGGGTTAGGGTTGAGCTGGTTTAGGACTGGGTTGGATTAGGTTTAGGCTGGGTTAGGACTGGGTTGGATTAGGTTTAGGCTGGGTTAGGACTGGGTTAGGGTTGGGCTGGGTTAGGACTGGGTTGGGTGGGGTTAGGCTGGGTTAGAGTAAAGCTGGGTTGGGGTTAGGCTGGTTTAGGACTGGGTTAGGGTTAGGGTTGGGCCGGGTTGGGTTAGGGCTGGTTTAGGACTGGGTTAGGTTTGGGTTGGGCTGGGTTGGGTTAAGGTTGGACTGGGACTGGGTTGGGTTGCGTGAGAACTGGGGTTGGGTGAGGGCTAGGCTGGACTGGGTTAGGGTTGGGTTAAGGTTGGGCTGGGTTAAGGTTGGGATGGGTAAGGATTGGACTGAGGTTGGGTGAGGGCTGGGCTGGGCTGGGTTACAGTTTGGCTTGGCTGGTCTTCACAGCTGCAAATGTAGGGCGGCCTGAGGAGAGTCATTGACAGGAACTACCTGTTTGAGGTGAAGAAGTTACTCAAATTATTAATATTCTGTGTTTTGAAACTCAAACTCTGTCTTCTAAGTTTTATTTCACTTGACGTTTGAGTGAAATAGATACTAAGACGTAGTACTTCATAGTCAGGTACTCTCTTGAAGATTAAACACATTTGAATGTCAGTCCAACCTCCCAAACAGTTTGACAGTTAGGTCGAGTGACATCAAGGAGCTTCCTCTTCCAAGCTTAATGAAAACCAAATTGGCCATTTCTTCCCACTGTGTTCTTCTGTGTTCTCAAGATGCCTGCTTTTACCAATAGGTTTCAACCATAGAGGCAGAACAATCACCAGGCCAGTGAATGAGTCCCAAAGGGGCACCCTATTCCCTGCATTCCTCCAATGGACAGTAGTGTTCTATATAGGGAATAGGGCTCTGGTCAACAGTAGTGTTCTATATAGGGAATAGGGCTCTGGTCAACAGTAATGCATTATATAGGGAATAGGGCTCTGTTCAACAGTAGTGCACTATATAGGGAATGGGGCTCTGGACAACAGTAGTGCATTATATAGGGACTAGTATGCCCATTTGGGACGTAGTCTGAGTTAAAACCTTTCATTTACCTGGCGACCATCGTTCTGATGGCTCCCATTCAACTCAACAGGCCCTCTAATTGGTCAGAACGGCCCTACCTGTTCTATTCCCCCAAAAAATGGACTTTTCATCCGGTTTGTTACCTAGGCAACTGGACGTTTTCTGTGACCTATTAAAACGTGTTTTATACTCCTTGTAACTGATACATACACCTTTGGGCGGTTGGTTGTTTGTTACCATGGCAGCTAGCTGGGCTATTTATAGGTTGTTTCCCATCTAGCTGGTACTACCAGGCACAGGCAACATGATCACTTACAGATAGCTAAATTATCCTGTGGTAACAGGATTTGAACATTTAGTCATTTTTCCTCATTGGTGGTTAGGCTGTTAGCTGGAGAAAAGTAGGTTACGTGAAAAGTGCGATACTGTTTAATATTACTTAATTACTTAATATTATTATTATTTAATATTAATATTATTGTGTTTCGTGTGGGTTTTCAGTTCGTTTACGTAAATCACAAAGCTCATCTGTTTTTTCTCTGTAACAAAAGAGTGATCGAATTAAGATCCTTACAGCTGTAGTTAGCTTGTTAGCTAGCTAGCTTGTTAGCTTGTTGGCTGTTTACATTTCAGTTCCGTCAATTCATGAAGAAAAAACTAATTCAATTCCATTTTATTTCTAATAATCACTAACCAGGTTTCCTTCCAACATTTTCATTCGAGTCGGATGAAATAAAAAATCACGACAGGCCTGTTATCTTTCCAAATGTTCGACAAAACAAAATATGCTCGACAAGGTGGGATGTTTTCGTGTCGGTAACATTAATTAGGTGATACATTTTGATCGCTTTTATAAGCAAATATTAATATGATATCCATCTTGTCGAAGTAAACTTGGAGTCACGCGATGACATGTTGTCTGGTCCTTCCCACTACGACTCGGGGAAGCCATGCAGTTTATGAGGCTACAGATGAAATAAGTTACGATGAACTTCCCAGGCAGGTGAACGTGCAGTGTGATCTTGATGCTCCTTTCCAATACACATCAAAGGTCTTATTCTTCTGAAATGATCATTTTACCTTTACTTAAAATAAAGGTAAGTCAGTTCAGAATAAATTCTTATTTTCAATGACGGCCTAGGAACAATGGGTTAACTGCCTTGTTCAGGGGCAGAAGGACAGATTTTTACCTTGTCAGCTCGGGTATTCAAACTTGCAACCTTTCAGTTACAAATCCAAAGCTCTAACCACTAGGCTACCTGCCACCTCTACACTCTAACCACTAGGCTACCCTGCCACCTCTACACTCTAACCACTAGGCTACCTGCCACCTCTACACTCTAACCACTAGGCTACCCTGCCACCTCTACACTCTAACCACTAGGCTACCTGCCGCCTCTACACTCTAACCACTAGGCTACCTGCCGCCTCTACACTCTAACCACTAGGCTACCTGCCGCCTCTACACTCTAACCACTAGGCTACCTGCCGCCTCTACACTCTAACCACTAGGCTACCTGCCACCTCTACACTCTAACCACTAGGCTACCTGCCGCCTCTACACTCTAAACACTAAGCTACCTGCCGCCTCTACACTCTAACCACTAGGCTACCTGCCGCCTCTACACTCTAACCACTAGGCTACCTGCCTCCTCTACACTCTAACCACTAGGCTACCTGCCACCTCTACACTCTAACCACTAGGCTACCCTGCCACCTCTACACTCTAACCACTAGGCTACCTGCCACCTCTACACTCTAACCACTAGGCTACCTGCCACCTCTACACTCTAACCACTAGGCTACCTGCCACCTCTACACTCTAACCACTAGGCTACCCTGCCACCTCTACACTCTAACCACTAGGCTACCTGCCACCTCTACACTCTAACCACTAGGCTACCTGCCGCCTCTACACTCTAACCACTAGGCTACCTGCCTCCTCTACACTCTAACCACCAGGCTACCTGCCTCCTCTACACTCTAACCACTAGGCTAACCTGCCACCTCTACACTCTAACCACTAGGCTACCTACCGCCTCTACACTCTAAACACTAGGCTACCTGCCGCCTCTACACTCTAACCACTAGGTTACCTGTCGCCTCTACACACTACCCACTAGGCTACCTACCGCCTCGACAATCTAACCACTAGGCTACCTGCCGCCTCTACACTCTAACCACTAGGCTACCTGCCGCCTCTACACTCTAACCACTAGGCTACCTGCCGCCTCTACACTCTAACCACTAGGCTACCTGCCGCCTCTACACTCTAACCACTAGGCTACCTGCCGCCTCTACACTCTAACCACTAGGCTACCTGTCGCCTCTACACTCTAACCACTAGGCTACCTGCCGCCTCTACACTCTAACCACTAGGCTACCTGCCGCCTCTACACTCTAACCACTAGGCTACCTGCCGCCTCTACACTCTAACCACTAGGCTACCTGCCGCCTCTACACTCTAACCACTAGGCTACCTGCCGCCTCTACACTCTAAACACTAGGCTACCTGCCGCCTCTACACTCTAACCACTAGGCTACCTGCCGCCTCTACACTCTAACCACTAGGCTACCTGCCGCCTCTACACTCTAAACACTAGGCTACCTGCCGCCTCTACACTCTAACCACTAGGCTACCTGCCGCCTCTACACTCTAACCACTAGGCTACCTGCCGCCTCTACACTCTAAACACTAGGCTACCTGCCGCCTCTACACTCTAACCACTAGGCTACCTGCCGCCTCAACACTCTAACCACTAGGCTACCTGCCGCCTCTACACTCTAACCACTAGGCTACCTGCCACCCCTCCACTCTAACCACTAGGCTGCCTGCCGCCTCTACACTCTAACCACTAGGCTACCTGCCGCCCCTCCACTCTAACCACTAGGCTACCTGCCACCTCTACACTCTAACCACTAGGCTACCTGCCACCTCTACACTCTAACAACTTGGCTACCTGCCACCTCTACACTCTAACCACTAGGCTACCTGCCGCCTCTACACTCTAACCACTAGGCTACCCTGCCAACTCTACACTCTAACAACTTGGCTACCTGCCACCTCTACACTCTAACCACTAGGCTACCTGCCGCCTCTACACTCTAACCACTAGGTTACCTGCCGTCTATACACTCTAACCACTAGGCTACCTCCCTCCTCTAACCACTAGGCTACCTGCCACCTCTACACTCTAACCACTAGGCTACCTGCCGCCTCTACACTCTAACCACTAGGCTACCTGCCGCCTCTACACTCTAACCACTAGGCTACCCTGCCACCTCTACACTCTAACTACTTGGCTACCTGCCACCTCTACACTCTAACTACTTGGCTACCTGCCACCTCTACACTTTAACCACTAGGCTACCTTTCCACCTCTACACTCTAACCACTAGGCTACCTGCCACCTCTACACTCTAACCACTAGGCTACCTGCCACCTCTACACTCTAACCACTAGGCTACCTGCCGCCTCCACACTCTAACCACTAGGCTACCCTGCCACCTCTACACTCTAACAACTTGGCTACCTGCCACCTCTACACTCTAACCACTAGGCTACCTGCCGCCTCTACACTCTAACCACTAGGCTACCTGCCACCTCTACACTCTAACCACTAGGCTACCTGCCACCTCTACACTCTAACCACTAGGCTACCTCCCTCCTCTAACCACTAGGCTACCTGCCACCTCTACACTCTAACCACTAGGCTACCTGCCGCCTCTACACTCTAACCACTAGGCTACCTGCCACCTCTACACTCTAACCACTAGGCTACCTCCGTCCTCTAACCACTAGGCTACCTGCCACCTCTACACTCTAACCACTAGGCTACCTCCCTCCTCTAACCACTAGGCTACCTGCCACCTCTACACTCTAACCACTTGGCTACCTGCTGTACCTGTAATCCTATGTAGGCTATTTGCACTCTAGCCAACAGAGTGCATATCTACACACTGTTGCACAATACCAGACTAGGCACACTGGCTATATTACACAACATTGTGTTTGTGAGAAAACCATCAGTAGAGTTGAAATTGCGATGGACACCCATTGACCTCGTATTTTTTAAATTCTATATCTGGGAATTTACCCGCAAAAGGTATTTTTATGTGCAACAAGTCAATTTGATGGAAACACATCTCTGGTTGGAAAATGTGCGTCGTATTTTCACCCTGTT